>NW_017259536.1:3856377-3865451 GCF_001594045.1 Atta colombica | reverse complement strand
TAAAAATATCCTAATTTAAAAGGACAGTGTTAGATAGCTATCGCGGAAATTGAAGAGGTAAGAGGACTCACGTTGTAATTTAATTATGTCGGTGGATTTTAGAGAAGTGTATCCCCCTGCTCTTCTACTGATAATATACCATCAGATGTCTTATTGGTATCGCTAGGCTCAGTCCTTATCCGGGCAGCATTCTTTTTGCGAAGAAAATGAGCCAACGCTCGCCGAAATTTTTATTTAATGTAAATTATCGGTAAATTTCTCTTTAATTTCGTTTAAATTCGTTTAAAAAGTTTCGAGTCTTCAAAAGTACAGATGTAACATCGTGGTAAAGAGTTGCGCGTTTATTCTGTGGAAGAAAAAAGGAGATTTGAATTTCTCTAGAACACATATCAAATAATCTTATTCGATCATTACTTCTCGGAAATCAATGGCAAACCAAGAATATCTTTGCCAATGGTAAATTTATTTTCAAAATAATTAAAATAGTCAATGTTATATTTTAAATTTAATGTAGCAAAAAAATCTGCGACGCTAAATATAATCTTCTTCTTATATCTCTCTCATATGCTTATGGTACGCATGCTGATTATTCAATTGCCATAAGCATACGGGACCTACAGTTTTAATAATGAACCTATAATTATCTAAAATTAGAACATTATCTAAAATTAATTTAGATAATTATAGATTCATCATATTTATATATATTTAACGCCGCAGATTATTTTACCACTGGAAGATAGATGTTCTAGATGATTTATCATTGCTTTCCGAGAGATAACGATCAAATAAAATCATCTGATATAATATATCAGATAAAAAAAATAAATAAAAGATAAATAAATAGAGAGATAAGATAAAAGATAAATAAATAAGATAAATAAATAAGATTAATTAATTAAGATTGTAAAAACGTGGACTAAAAATAAAATTATACAACTAAAAAGCAACAATAACAATGGAGTTATTCATTTTACTATTTGGAACCAAAAATAAAATCACTGGTATGAATATTTCTATTTCTAACCTTTGACAATCATCAAAATTCTCGAAGAATAGCCCACAGCCATATTACTTTTCGCGGTATAAAGTGAAACAGACTACTTTTCGCAGTCAAGCCATCAAACATATTAGTTTTCGCGATATAAAGTAAAATATGTTACTTTTCGCGGTTAAAGGCCATTAAACGTTGGAATGTATTAGTTTTCGTGATGTAAAAAGAAACATATTACTTTTCATCACAAAACGCTCAAACATATTATTATTCGTGGTATAAAATGAAATGTGCTACTTTTCGAAAGTCAAAACTCAGTATTTGTGATTTTCGCGGCGAAAACGGAAACATAAAGTTCTTCGCAACGACGTCATGAGTAAAGTTTTTCGTAGGACAAATGAAATATGCTACTCTTCGTAGCAGGCGTCGATATGTTATGGATGGATTTGAATCCTTTGGCACAGAAAGCAGGACTCTTTACATCACTACGGCCACACTTGCACTTTTGAAGATTCGAAGCTTTTGAAATAAATTTAAAAGGAAATAGTGAGCAAACAAAGGAGATAAATTCAGCGCAATTTTCTCGCGAAGATAATCCAGAGCCCGGATGAAGATTGATGCAGACGCGGGTGCGAGCTGAGAGCGATCGCAGGCTCGCGATACGAAGTATCGGCGAAGCGGTCGCGTCGCACGCATACCACGTTCAACGTATTTCCTGTTTCCGCTGCCCCGGGTCGATGTTCGCTCAAGGAGGATTCCCGGCGATGCGGCACGGGGCTGTCCCACGTATATTGCTCAGAAGAGATCGGCGTCGCCGCGCCTGGAAATCTATCCGTCGACCTGTCCGTCGAAGAGCTGCGGTGTCGTCGACCTCGCGGATGGAACGAGGAGACGACGAAGACACGCAGAACGTGTTCACAAAGAAAGAAAAAAAAAGAGAAAAATGAAAAAAACAAAGAAAAAAAAGAAGTGCGGACGATTTTATTTTTTGAAACACGACGAGAGACGCTACCCTCAAGCGAGAGACAACACAGCGCGTTTGCTGGTTCGATGAAAACCCCTATTTCGCGTCTGGTGGTGGATAACGAAGAGAGAGGGGTGCGCGATCGAAGGCAAATGATTGTGCCTCCAATTTCGAACTTGGAAAATCGTCTGAAGGGTAATTTCGGTCTCTGACGAATGGTTCGACGGGGTATTTCGTCGTTGCGCGATGTGCCTGATCGCACCCCCGTTCTTCCCTGTTCATCGTATCTTCCTTTTACTTCGTGCAACCGATAGCATAGCGCGTGCGTAAGAAGCGAGAATCTGATCGGCGGGTTCGACAATATCCGCCCGCGACATCGGCAAGTATCTCGCGCTTCCGTAAGACTACATGTTGTATCTAGGAATGTGCGGATAAGTCACTTTTTTTTTTATAAAAAAAATTATGAGATTCCATCAGACCGATGCGATTTTGTTAAACTGACATTTCGATATTCGTCTTTATAAATAGAGAAAAGTAAATTTATCTCCGGATACAACAAGCCTTCCTGTTTCTATGAAGCGCGATAAGAATGCAACGCGTCCTCACATAACAGATTAATTGTAAATGCAGATATAAATGTCATTCATTGTGATTATGTTTCTCTTATAACGAATTGTCGACTTCATAAATATTACCGCGTAAAGATATAGGAGATACTAAGCTATGACGGTAACAAGTTTATATTTATGTTACAATTCACATGCGAGAGTATTCGAGTATCGTTTAGACAAGATTTCTTTAAATTCTTAAAGGATGAAAAGTTATTAGCGAGCGAAAATTATTTTTTATTCGAATAATCAAGTGAGATACATTCACACGGATTTGTTTTTCTTTAACATTTGTGTGAGGAGACTATTTTTCACTATAAAGTAATAGTACATCTCGGTGGTGCCGATTATCATTTTCATAGAAATTCAACATTGGTAAAATTGGATAAAATTAAACAAGTGCACATTGTAATCTCTCGACTCGTAATATCATCAAGTTCTCCATCTTTCGCTTCAAGTAATCCCCATGAAAAGAGAATCGATGCAGTGTACATTCGGATGTACACATAGAATCAGGAATGATTCACCAGTTGCGCGTAAAGTAAAAAATCCAAACCAATTATAATCCAAATAGACGAAATCAATAAAAATAACTGTGCAGTATTATCACGTGATGTTAGCAATAATCGAAAGAAACTCTAATCTTCAATCTATGCTAATTGTTTCATGTATTAATAATAACAATGATCCTTATTTAACAGAAAAATGTGAGAAACAAAGATGATCATCGTCCCATCTATACTATGCGCAGGATTACAACCTGGAAAACTGGGAAGTCAGAGAAATTGAAATTGATCATGGAAAACCGGGAAAAGTCAAGGAAAAATGTAAAAAAAATCTGAAATTTCGAAATTTACTCAAAATTTCCTTAAACTGCTCCTATTTCAAATTGTTATAATTTTTTAAATATTATATCTGACGTTTAGTCAAATACGTTCAAAATTTGCGCACTTTAAACGATTTTAATAAAATAATTAAAATTTATATTTTATTCAATATTTTTATTTGGTTCTTTTTTTTCGTCATAATTGTATTCTTTTTTCCAAAATTAATTTAGTTCTTGTTGACTTTTCTAATTTAGTTCTTGTTGAATTTTCATCTAAAATTTTACTTGCTACTAAACTTTCCTACAACCCTCTAAATGTTAAAATTTACATATTTTATATTAGTCATGGAAAATTTTCCATTTTCATCTGGAAAATCTGGAAAAGTCAGGGAATTTTATAATTCATTTTCTGTGGCAATCCTGTATGTATTTACAATCAGATTACATAATAATCTACAGAATAATCGAATCGTGGAATAGTATAGATGGATGAGACAATAGTCATCTTCGTTTCTCATTTTCCTGTTGATTCACTGTATTCTACTCCGTGCCTATCTGTATCGTGTCTACGTGTGTGTGATTTGGATACAGTATGCGTAGACACGTCGTGGTTTCCGCGTAAACACCCGGTATTACCGGCTTCTGCGTGAAACTTCCGAGGGTGGGCGCGACACCCTGTATATTTAGAAATATCTCTCTGTATGTGTCTACGTCAGAGATTTAAAGGGACACAAAGCCAGTATTTGCGAAATGATTACACGTAGAGATCAGCGATAGAGATCGCGCATCTCTCCTGCGCCTCGTCGATTGCACTATAAATAAATCGCGGTACGTAAAGGTGTGTTAACGAATCTCTCATACTCACGCACAGATGTCTGTATAGCGAAGGTTTCACCTTCATTACACGAGCCTTGGCATTACACGATCTAAATTAACAGACTTAAATACCCATATAGGACCGTCAGTAAGTAGTAGTTACAACGAAATCAAAGCCAAATGCTACGACTGTCAACTGACGGCCAAGGTTCTGTATCAGTACTGGGTCATCACTGGCAAGTGACTGGCTGTTAAATGATAGCCAAAGTTCTATCGGTCTGTATTGAATCCAAGTCATCATTCAGTAGCCAATACTGCAGTATCTGAACTGTGGTAACCAGTAATGGCTCAGCACTGGATCGATTGTAAAACCCTATATGGATAGATGCGAATTTTCTCGTAGGATCGTTTAAAGATGATCCGTGCAAAATCTTTTTTCGCAGCATTCTTGAAAAGAAAAAGGCAATTTCAACAAATGTGTCATTTTTCGGAATATTTCGCTTCGTTTCCACTCACACGAGGAGAAAACGATCGAGAGATTATATCACTTTGCGCGTAAAATCGTGGGATCTCTTTGACACAGCTGTAACGAACGAGGAGAAACATCTTTCTTCCTTTCTGAGTTAAGTTTGATTTGCGTTACAAGGCTTTATGTTAAAAAAAAGGGGATTGAACTCGATTTGCATGTTGAGAACTATTTCCAACGCGTTGTCTCGTCTCCCATTATCAATTCGCTTTTCCTTCAAGAAGCTGTTGCTCCTAGAGTCTTAAAGACAAGACGACTATTTTAGTGACTGCGGACAATTGACTGACAATTGATTGACTTAATTATAGATTCCATCGAACTTCCTGCACGCACGCGTAGGCACGTCTCACCAACAGACGCATGTCCTCCTCAGTTTAACATCGTGTGTTTACATCTGTTACATCGGTTTAATGCTGAAGAAAAGGGATGAAAGAATCCAGAATAGAGACCGGAAGTATTATACGTAACATTCACTGAGGAGGATACGGTGACCGGAAGTTAAGGACAACTGTGTAAAATTTTCACCCTCGACCTCCCACTTATCATTTACTTGCTTGGAGTCACTTTGGTCCAGGCAAGATCGATCCGCACACCGAAAAACACAGTGTCTCACCATGGACACATGTACACTTGACCTAATACACGTACATATGAATATATGACCTTCGCACGCACACAAAGTATCCTGTTGTATTGTGGATATAATTATAAGCGCGTCATAGCTCTCTCTCTCTCTCTCCCACGTCCAAAAACACATCTAAAAAGGTTTTAATGTTATTGTTATATGCGTATGTTGTAATATATGTGAACGAAGCATGCTGAGCCCTGTAAAAAAAAATAAATCCCTCCTTTATCCCCCCTCCCCCCCAATTCATGCGAGGAGCTTGTTACACGCGTGTTGCACACACGTACAAATATCCATGTATGTTCCACAAACATTTGCGTTATCCATGACACGTTGTATCGCGGCTACAGTCCGATGGGAAAAATCGTACTTCGATGTTAACATTACGATTAGAACATCGGTAGTGTGTCGTTTTCTTACAATCACGAACGAAGCGAGCGGATCTGCGAGCAGTCTCGGCCAAGAAGTACCTTTTAAAGGCGCACCTTTCAAATATGAGTCGTCCAACATTCTAAAATTGACAGGCATAATAAATTTTTCTGCCGAATTATAATAAATTTAAGTGAAATATGCGATGGCTGATAAAATACCTTGGAAATTTACTGTGTCTTTTAATTGTGATTCGAAAGTGCAGTCCGAGATTTTGGTCGACGCTGCGCAGAATATCCTCATAATCGCGATCGAGTCGTTCGACGTCGATCACCTCTTTCCCCGTCTCGATTAATTCTTTAAAAATCGCGCTCGCCCCGGATAAATATCGACGAGCGGATATTGTACGTTGTCCACAGTAATTGTAAAGATTGTGTCCTCCCCGGCGAAAACGGTGGAACAATCGCGACTCGAGCGAGCACGCGTCTCGAGAACATAAGAAAGATTATTGCATGTTTGTGATTCGTGAATGCATTTAAGCGCACGATATTCCAAGATGTGTAACATAATAAATTTGTATCGTGGCACATAGTCCGATAAAAAAAAAAGAAGAGAAGGAATCTTCCCACGTGAACTTATTAGATCGTCAATTATATATACACCGTCAAATACACCTTATATATTGGTCGAGTATTAATTATTCCTGTCAAATACCATGTGGCTGCAAAAAATCGGCCATCCGCAAAGCGAAACGAACGAGACTGACGCATGGAGAACACCGGGTTGAGAGGATAAATGGAATTCGGTATTCTAAAATTACCGTAAGATCTTTAAGTACTACCACCTGTAATTAAGATAAAAATTAAATTAAACAGAACACAGGCGAAAAACCGATCCTAAACGTGAGTCACTTTGGTTGTCATTCTCCTAAAGATTTTAGCGATGATAATCGAAGCATGCGACGATCATAAATTTTTCTTTTGTATGTAACTTATTCTTTTTGCAAATATGTGATGCATATAATTCACAGATATCACCGTCAAGCTTATTACAGGTAAGTGATTATTGATGCAACATAATCATTTAAGACAATCGAATAAACTCTACAGAATGCACGCAAGATATTAGAATAGGAAATAATGTAGACATTTACGAATTTATTTATCACGTCGTTGAAATACTGTACATCAAGTGTTATTATCATTTGTTATAATTGCCTAAAATACAGACGGATAAATTACAAATAAGCGCGTACTAGACATATAGTATAATTTATTATAATCTACAAATATACGTAATTAAACACTGTTATACACTGGAAGTTTAATTCGCATAATAATTAGATTTATACATCATTTGCTCACGTCAATCTAATTCTTTCTTACTCTTATCGGATGAGTGTATAAGGATTAACGTGAGAGTAAGCATTATAAAAATGTATAAACAGTCGATTGCTATAATGGATTTGCCTAATCTATAAATTGGTGTATATTTTTAATATTGAAAAAGGAAGAAATTAGATGCGGCATGGGGATGCAAAAGGAAGTAAAAGATATAATAACACATTTCACCATTCTATCACTAGCAAATAGATAATAAAATCTCTGTTTGAGTACACTTCAGTATTGTGTACTCACATTAAAAGTTTTTCTTATATAAGATAGCGATGGTCAGCATTACTGAAGACGACATTAAAAATTCATGTATATATAGTTAGCAAACTATTGATTATATCATCGCACTGATTATATCATCACATTAATTATATTATCAATCAGGCTGCCGAATTCGGCGGCCTGATACACGAAGTGCAAATTGAAAGCTGCTATACGTAAGAAGTTTGATGATCTACAATAGTAGTGCATCCACCAAATTCGATACTGAAGTGTCGTTTTTCGCGAATAGTGAATGAAACAGTCTCGATGAAACAGTCTCGTTTATTACAATCGCTTCTTTCGAAAATAAAAAAAAGAAAAAATTACCTGCGTTGCAACACACACATTCTTTAACCGCCGCTGGAAGATCATCTCTCGCTACTCCAATAACTTTTGCCGATAACTTCTGAGGAGAAATGATTTCTTATTAGTATCAGTCCGCGGAATCAACAGTTCTTCGGATAACATAGCGATTTACCGTTACGATTGCTGATGGGACTACGACTCCGCGAGTAACTACGACTGTAGCTTCGTCGACTGCTACGGCCGTTGCGTTCTCTACTATAACTTCGACTTCTGCTTCGCGAATAGCTGCGTTCTTTTCCGTTACGACCGCTACCGCATCCACCTCCGCCTCGTGATCGCCATCGATTTCTTCCACCTGCCAATTCCGATTCAATCGATCTTTACATGAATAAACTTTACACAGTCTTCCAGCAATTGTTTCAGACATACCTCTGTTTCTGCCATAGCCGCCAGCTTTACTATCGGCGAGCTCCAGTAGCTTCGGATTTATCACTTGATTCGCTTCCTTCAACACTTGTATCAGATCATTAGCCTTGTTGGCATTGTTAGGCGTGAAGAAGGTGTACGCCGTGCCGGTCTTCTGTCGGCGGCCGGTACGACCGATACGATGAACGTAATCCTCGGAACAGGAGGGGTAGTCAAAATTGATGACAAACTTGACGTCTTCAACGTCTGAAATTAAGAGTTGGCATTAGACCTGGATCTTTGTAGGGTTCTAGCGTCAAGGACAGACATGGGTTAAGAAAGTAGTAGTGTGTCGCAAGGATTGTGAAACACCGCGAGTCAAGTATGAATGGAATATTACCGAACGGTATATTGCAGTAAATTATAATGTTCAGTACGTTCTCCGAGGAGTTAATAATTCGAAATGTCGCGTTGCTCCTCTTTTTGTATTAACAATTATAACAAAAAGTGATATAAGATATAAAGAATTCTATTAAAAAGCAATTTCTTGTGTAATTATATAATATCATTCTTTCTTTATTTTTTAATAAGTGATAGGTTCTACACAAGAACAAGAAACAAAAACAAATTATATATCGAGAACGATCCTGATCTTTCTAAATATCATTGACGAATATTCTTATTTTATTACATTTCAGAAATAAAAAAATAAAAAATGTATTTAAAATCTTTCTACACGTCTTTCATGGACAATCTAATTAGTGAAAAGATCAGAATCGTAACAAGTTTATACAATGATATAATAATCAGTATGATAAAATGCGATGACTGATGTTACCACAAGGATTAAGGAAAAAGGAGGAGAAATGCATACAGTTTAAAGTGATAGTTTATGAATGTATGCATTTATACACATATATATACGTATACATATACATATACTCGATAGATTAGCTTAGTTTTGACAAACCTTACTCACA
>NW_017259536.1:3836815-3856277 GCF_001594045.1 Atta colombica | reverse complement strand
TATATATATATACGTGTATACAAGATTCATGTATGATGTGTATGTATGTGTATCCGTGTATGTATATGTATGTGTATTTATGTATATGTCAATTAATCAAATTTTAACTATGTAATACTAAAATATTAGGCAGTGGGCGAGTGTTTCGCTAGCAACGTACGGGCAGGGCCTGGCTATTTGCGCTCGCTCCAGCTACTGCCTCCGCCACTCTGTCGCTACAGGCGCAGGGCGCAGGGCGCGCTAAGAGAGGCTCTGGCATATCTGCTATCACATGCCACCGCCTCAACGGACCAACGTTGTTGGTTGTCTGATTAGCTTGAGCGTGCCAGCGCAGGGGACTCTATTCTGGCAACAACGACCTGGCCAGCCCGGATGGCGTACAGCGCAGCGCAGTAGGACTGATATCCAGTATGTAGGTAGGTAGGTAAAGTAGTAGTAGTAGTAGTAGTAGAAGTAGTAGTAGTAGTAGATGCCGATTTGGCCCGGACTTGGCCCTTCACACGCGATTGACGGACGGACGGACGGACGGATAGAGGCACGGCGTCGCGGCCAGCGCAGACAATGCAAACCAGTGCACCACCGAACAAAGAGCGGCGGCGGGCACCCCCGATATGCTTTGCATTACCCAGCGTGGGCCTGCGCGCAATGTGCCTCTGCAATACAAACAAAGATCCAACCGCGTTAGCTGTATAGGTACTTCCAACCATCCTCCTGTTTCAATATGCTTTTTTTGCTTTCTTTTGCCCTATTCCTTTCCTACATTCTCTTGCTGACTTTAAACTTACAGCGCATTAAAATTGTAATGTCCCGTTTTATAGAAAGTAATCTAAAACTTGTATGGTGCAATCGATAACGTTGTAAATAATGTATTCAACAAATGAAATATAAATGAAATTAAGCCAAGATTAGTTCTTATATAATAAAACTTGGACAGAAATGTTTGGTTTCTGTTATTTATATACATGTTATACATATATAAAACTTAATGTCATTAGGTGCTTTATAAGATTATTAACTTATGTCATATATTCCAACTTCATATATTCCAACTATAGCACAAAATTATACTTTTAAGATCCTCACGATTTAAAAAATGTTTGTATGCAACTATTTGTATCTTTCAACTTTTAACGGAACATTACATTGCAGTCAAGATTTGTTAAATTTTCGGTTAGAATAGAGCATTGTAAAAAAGAGAAAAAAAATTTGATAATTTCGGGGAAAAATTAATACCGTGAATATTAACCAGTTTGTTTTCCATGTTGCAGGAAAAATTGACTCATAATACACGACATCGTTGCGTTGAATAATCGAAAAATTCGAATGACTCACCAAGACCACGTGCAGCAACGTCTGTAGCAACAAGGATTGGTGCTTTTCCTGATCTGAAATCTACAAATCAGATATGATTATATACCTGCACGCTCATTAAATTTTGTATAACTAAAAAAAATTCTCAGTAAAAAATATTTAATTTTTGTAATACCTTGTAAAACCCAATCTCGTTCTTGCTGCGTCTTGTCGCCGTGAATACAAACCGCTGGCCATCCATCGCGTTTCATTTTTCTCGTAATTTCATCCACTCTACGCTTTGTTTCGATAAATACTATAGTTTTATTCTCACTTTCTGCCATTATCTCCTTCAATAGAGTACTTAATCTATAAAAATGTGACGTGATAGCTTTTTCTTTAGCAGTAATAGTCCTAATTCGGTAGTTAACTGCTAATTATTGCTAAAAACGGCTAGTAATAACTAAGCAAGCCAGAACCACTCGAAACTCTTATACTCACTTATTCTCTTTTTCATAATCCTGACATACATCAATTATTTGCAATATATTATGATTTGCTGAAAGTTGTAATGAACCAACATTGATTTGAGCATAATCTTTAAGAAAATCTTCGGCTAAATTTTTTACTTCTTTAGGCCACGTAGCTGACCACATTAATGTCTGCCTGTCTGGTCTAATTTGTTCTATGATTTTTCTAATTTGTGGCTCAAATCCCATATCCAACATTCTGTCAGCTTCGTCTAATACCAAATATGTACATCTTTTCAGATTTGTCTTGCCGGACTCAAGAAAATCCAGTAATCTACCAGGTGTAGCTATGACTATTTCTACACCTCCGTCCAGATCTCTGGCTTGAGCACCTTTCGGCGCTCCACCGTATAGGCAAGTGTTCCTAATTCCCGATGAATGTCCAAAATCATCAGCGACTTGTTGAATCTGTTGGGCAAGCTCTCGTGTAGGCGCCAATACTAAAGCAATAGGTCCATCTTTACGACTTAATTTCGGTTGGCTGTTGATGTGAACTATCGCAGGCAGTATATAAGATAATGTTTTCCCAGATCCTGTAGATGCAATGCCTACCATGTCCCGTCCGCTTAGTGCGATCGGCCATCCTTGTGCTTGGATCGATGTAGGTTCACTAAAACCTTGTCTTCTATAAGACAAAACATAAACAGCTCAGAATTGTGATTATAAAATTATAAAATTAATAAATAGAGGTGGCTTAAAATTATGAGATTATAAGATGGATAAATAGAGATAGTTTAGAATTGTAATTAGAAATTATTAGTTAAATGGAGATACTTAAAATTTTGATCATAAATTATAAGATGGATAAATGGAAATAGGTTATAAAAAGGGAGACTCCAAAGCGACCCTCACCGATTTCAATAAAACTTGTCAGGATTGTAGAGTGTGTTCTCCTAAATAAAAATCATCCCCCAATTGGACATAAACGGTCTATTGTTTCCAAGATATTTCAATATTAAAATTGATGCATTTGAACAGCATTTCCTTTAGTATTTATTAGAACTTTTATACTCGAATATTTGTAACGTAGTGGATATGATAACAATTTCTCTATGTAGCACAGAAATTTGCAACAATATCGCTGCAAAATCTTTGCAATGTTGCAACAGTGTTATTGCAACTTTTGTACAATATTGCAGAGATTTTGCAGTGATATTGCTGTAAATTCTATGCTGTATGAGATTATCATATTCATTATTCTGCCAAGGTTTATTGAAATCTGTGAGCGTCACTCTGAAGTCTCCTCTTATTATAGAATCATGATCCTAAATTATAATATAGATAAATGGAGATAACTTAGATTTATTAACACAAATTACAAGATTTCAAAACTTATCTTTCATAACATTCATTACTTACTTGATCTCTCTTAGAACATAATCTGGGAAACCCGCCTCGTCAAAGTCAAAAACAGGATTCGGAATGTTTTTGCCTCTAAGAGTGATTTCCTTCTCGGCTCTGTATTGTTCCACGATCCGGGGATCTCGATTTTGCACTGCGTTGTGAGGAACATAGAAATCCTTCTTGAAGGGCTCCAGTCGGTTGAGATCCCATCGTGGTTTCCTTAAATTCGCGCCTGGTTGTCCACGACTGTTGCGACTACTAGAGGGTCTGTCTCGTCCACCGCTGCCACCCCAGCTCCTCCTGTCACGTGGAGATCTACTCCGCGAACGAGTGCGTGATCTGCGTCGTCTGTCCCTTTCACGACTGCGACTGAAATAAGTTGCATGTATGATTAGATATTAAAGTTCCAATTTAGAGAAATCATAGTACAATATAAAATATATATTTTATATAAATACATATATAAAACATGGAAAGACCTCAATTACACACATCGCATGTTGCACACATACACGCTAATTTAAAAATAAAATATTGTCATTGATAAAGTAATGAAAAATTACTAGGCATCAGCTGATATGAATAGTGTGTGCAATCGAGATTGTAGGCAAACGGGATCCTCTTTAAAATATATATTTTTTTATACAAAGTGAGAGAAATTTATTTGATCAAAAAGTCAAGACATTTATTTGTAACTCATATGTATAGATTATATATATCAAACATAATCATTATACAGAACGTTTGTATTACATGAGAAATTACAAAAATATCAAAAAAAATTTGATTTTTGTTGGTAGAAAGAAGGTAAGCTTTTGATGCCGCAAAAAGTTTCCATCGACGGATATAATAGTGCTCCCAACAATCCCTTCATTTCATTTCACGTATACAAATGCCGTATTATCGGTGTTACTTACCTCCTATAGCGGCCCATATTTACACTTTTCGCGTAAACGACTTCGTTTGTTTATTGTTAAATAATGTCACTCGAGAACAAACGGCCCGCGGTAACTCACATACGGAACGTCAGACAACGCGACTCCAAACCGAATCCGAGGCTGAGTGACGCATAGAGAAAAAAAAAGTGGCGCCATTAAAGTAGCAATGATGTAGATGCGCCGGTCCACATTAAAACTGTATGTTCATGCGATTTGATAAAAACAAGCCGAGAAAAATTCTCTACAGAGCTATTTCTCCGATTATGTTTGTCCGAAAAATTGTTTTTCTCAATCATCTTCACACCATTTGTGATTTACCTACAGTTGGATACTTATGTACTCGATTTCTAGCTGCATGTCACAAAGGAACTACATCTGTTCGAAGTGCACTCGGTTGTTTTTTCTTGAAGTCCTCGTTGAACCACTCGATAAATTTTGTTTATTTTTATACATCTAAATGAGAATCACAGCGATTTCCATTTTTTTTAAATAGTTGTAATGTCCATTGTACTCAGTATCTTTACATTTTCTTTTTTCAATAGCCGAATATAGTCTTTCATCTTGTTCTAAGTGTAAAGATTTCGAGGGCTTTCAAACAACATGAATAAATCTCTCTTGACTATGTCTATTTCTGCTATGCGGAAAGTGTTGCCGTGTTTTATGTACGGAACCATAGACTAGTTTCAAGATCGCCTTGAAGAATAGTCTATAAATACTGGCCATAAAGATGTAATGTTTTTACATGATGACATCAAACAAGATAGTGGAATGTTATTATCATAATACCAGTATTTTTCACAGCTTTTTTTGCTTTTAAGTTTCGTTCAGCCAGAGGAAGCTTAAAATTCTATGACGCTTGCAAACCTTTTTAATGAATTGTTCCTCTTCTGTAATTTTTTTACTTCATCAATCATTACGGAACTCTCGGTTCAGAATCCTTTGAGTAGTCTCCATATAATTTCTGCATTATCCATCAAACTCTTACATATTTTTTTCTATTTTCTACACATAATATTAGCGTTACATTATTTACAAAATAAAGAAATATTAGTAATACTCATCACATTCTGGATAAAAAAAATTTTTGTCAATATAAATTCTATTATATCCTTCTATACAAAGATGATAATATTTCGTTTTGGGAACAAATTGTTTCGCACACGCTATATATAAGTATAGAATTTTAATAGTTTTCTACAAAAAATATACAATATAACATAATAAACATCAATAATGACATAATAAAAATATTTTTTATATCTTTATTAATATTATTTATTTAAATATACTTATCTCGTTTGTATTTTCTGTCAAAAATTTATCAGCCATTATATTTCAAATACTTATTCACAATTAAAAATTATACGGTTATAATCTTGTGTCAATAAATTACGAAAATTAATGAAATAAGGGTAAAACGCCAGCTTTCATTAGATGCGTGAAATAAAAAACAGACTGATTACATTCACATGCAAGCGTCAAGCAGCGAAAGCAGCAACTAATCAGCTGGACGATACGGGCAATGGTGTAAAAATATTTTTTACGCCATTGTAAAAATCGCCTTATTAAAAGACAAAAAAGTGTGACAAAAGTGTGATTAACGCTGCAAATACTTCATTGACCAATTAGAAGAAAGAATTTTTCGAATTGACCATCAAGGAATGCTTCAAAGCATTTGTAGCGTGAAATGAATCATTCCCTAAAATCTAGACGATCTGTCTGGTCTGAGATCTCGGACAAAGAAAAAATTAACAAATCACATTTAAAACAATTTGATCATATGATTATTGCGATTGGTCAATTTTTTCTTCATTCGAAATCTTGGACCGATTTCTAGATTGTGAACATCAAGCTTAACGCCGGCGTCCCATGAACGAAAATTATAGCGGAACAGCAAGACCAATTACAATCGCAGGAAAGAAAGCAGAGTAATGACTGCAGAGTTGTGATCGGTCGCGCTGATCCGTTCCGCTGTAAATTTCCGCTCCATGGGACGCCAGCCTAAATTTCCAAGAGTACAGTTGAGTCGAAGTGGGAAAATTGACTAATCACAGTCGAGTATTTCCCTCTCATTTGACGATAAAAAGGGAATACTCGAAAATGATTGGTCAATTTTTACAGATTATGGAATACGGTTACAACTAATATAAACGTTCCCAATTTTGGGGCACTATTCTTGAACAAATATCGCATACAAAAATAATAATTTACAATCGACCGATCACAATCGAGAAATTGTCATTTTCGTATGCGAAAATGATTTATATGTTCAAGAATAGAGCCCCTGAGTTTGATTCCGACTTTAGTGCAAAAAGTGCAAAAACGTAAACAGACCTCTTGACGAATGATTAGTCATCGCATTACGACATGCACCAATCGAGATCGACCGTCCAAATGATATACATTTACCGACCGAGTCGAGCGACTGCATTAGTGAGCAATGGTAACGCAGGTATGCGCCTGCGCATCTGAAGCATGAGCTTCAGAAACATATCGGCGGCGCATGCACGCATACACGGTCATGGGTCATGGGCATGATGGATGGGCACCCCCACAGATATCGTAGAGCTGCGAACGAGGAAGGGATTCTCCGCTAACCAGTGAACCATTTTTCTGTCGTCAAACGGATCAAGCTTTTTGTGAGACTTGGATCGATCACAAAAAGCGGGATTCGCTTTTCGCATAGGAATTGGCCTGACGAGGAGCCGGCACATCATTTTTTCCACGAAGCTACGTCTCCCCGAAAATCGTAAGTGCGAAGGATGCGTGTTTGTTCCCCCGGTGACTTTGGGCCCGCCGAGATCGAATCGCCGCGGTGTAGCGGACGATAACGTATATATGCATATGTACGCATACATACGCGTGGCAACCGGTCGGCGTCGGCGGCGGCTGTTTTTCTGAAAATCTTGCCATCGTCAACGCTACCGAGAATTGCGAGACAACGCTGCGTTCACGTTCTACATGCATACCACGCGCGACGACACCCCGTCCCCGGCGTGTCCCACGCATATTTCCGTTACGGTCAATCGATGAGTTTTATAACAATCATGGCGGCCATGCCGGTCTCCTTCGCGGTCTCGAAACATCGTTGACCGCATCGACAAAACATGATTCTGACACGTTTTACACGCGCACGCCGCATGCCGACTCTTTCATTCGCCGGGATAACCGACCGCGAATTAATGACGATGTATTAATTGTCGCATCATGGCGACCGGAAATCCAGAGTAAATCCGGAGTAATCATCGCGATTTCGATATTTATAGCGAGATAGAAGAGGACAAAATCGTAAAGGGCGCACGAGGACGCTAATTGACTCCTACATGCATCGTCGTTGTTCGCTAAGATGAATACAGATGTAAGGACATGAGATATGTTTTGTTTTAAAACTCCTAAATGTTATTTTTGTGTTGCCTGTTTCTGTCAATAACTCTTCATTTTTTCTCTCTAATTCTAAGAATTAGAGAAATATATAAAGTCAGTTAAATCAAGATTCAAATTAATCCATTGGTAGAAACAAATATTATGTATGTCTTTCAACAAGCGACACAAATGACAATGTGACACAATGGATCATTATATCCTTGTTGTTTGCTAATGTTAAACAAAGATGACATGATCACTGTGTCACACTGTGTTGCTTGTTGGAAAGCATACTTGCTAGGTAAATAGAATGATGAGAGGGGGAATGTTATTAAATTCTATTTTTTACATCGTGACTTGAACCTTGTGTATCATCAGTTACTTTGACTTTGAAGAAAGGTTATGGTTTCATAACATGTGATTTTCAGAACACAACAATGGAGGAAATGCATCAACCACCGCAGGTCGGGCCTACTAACATGATGCCTGGTGTGGGTGGCGTTCCTAATCATTCTAATAATGTCAATCGTCGTAATAGAGTTCGTGTAACATTACATGCTATGATGTTAGAGAAACTTCCATTACACGAGGCGGCACGTTTGGAAATGAAGTCGTTACCCAGCAAAACACCTGTCTCTGTTCTTCAGGAATTGCTTTCCCGTAGAGGCACAATACCTAAGTATGAACTCGTCCAAATCGAGGGAGCTATTCACGAGCCTACGTTTCGATATAGAGTCACTGTTACCGACGTCGTTGGTTTGTATAAATTCATTGTGCATGTATTGTCATGCATAACAATGTACTGTTGATTGATAAGTACATAACTATTCAGAAACAGACCCAATTGTTTCAGCAATGGGGACCGGCAGGTCCAAGAAAGAAGCTAAACATGCTGCTGCAAAAGCTGTATTGGATAAATTAATTGGAGTGAACACCGATGGTGTAGAATCGCCAATTCCAAATAGTTTACCCGAGTAAGCATGAATTGCGCTTATATCATATTTATCCTTCCTGCAATCTGAATCTTTTTTGAGATTGGTGAAATTTCATTTTCCTCTGAAATAAAGGAGAGCAAAATCTAGTTTCCTTATTGCTAAATTATATATTTTTATTCTCCTTGTTTAAATTTTGAGTTTTGTTTTAAGTAAAGATTTTCAGTAAAAATTTTAAAATTTGAGTTAAAATACACAAACACACACTCAGATGGAATATAAATAAAAATATGATTACAGGATAATTCAATTGTAAGAGTATATGCAGGATAAAATAATTTTATGTATATTTTTATGTAGCTCACAAAATTTACAAGAACTGCAGACATATGGAGAGGAAAAAATAGTAAACAATCCAATTGGAGCCTTACAAGAAATGTGTATGTCGCGCCACTGGCCACCTCCAAAATATTCGATGGAGGGTGAAGAGGGCTTACCTCATGAGCGACAATTTACTATTGTTTGTTCAATCCTAAAATATCGCGAAGTTGGTCAAGGCAAAAGTAAAAAAGTCGCTAAGAGACATGCCGCTCATAAAATGTGGCAAGCTTTACACGAAATGAATAACCAAGCTCCCAGCGTAGATGAAGATGAGGTAAGAATGTTTTCGTTTTTGTTAATTATTGTATCAAATAATAAAAATTATCTATTCTTATATATCGCTGCAAGAATAGATAATTTAATCTATTATTAGTCCCTATTCATTACTATTTTAATATTTGAATATTTCAATCTCTCTTGCATTTTACCTTACTCCATTGAATAAAGTTATTTTAAAAATATCTTTCATTGCCCTTTAAAATCTAGAAAAATTTTAAATAAATGAAAAAAAAGAGAAAACAGCTAAGACATAATTAGAAGGATAAAACTTCTGCAAACTTCTGCTGGCTGTCAGACATGATCACAAGAGTTAAGAAGTGTGAATGATCAATGATTTATTTTAAATTGGATGTGTTTGTATGCGTATGTGCATATGTGCATATGATGAGTGTGTGTATTTAGAGAAGTGGAAGTGATTTTGGCTTTAATGCCACTTTATAGGTCTGTTCTTTATAGCTGAATATACTCTTACTTAAAATGAAATAGATATATATTTGAAATTTAATAAAAATGACAAATACACTGAAACTTCGTAATAGCGTGCGGTTTGGGAATGTGAACGCTATAACGAGATCGCCCCTACTTAAAAATAATGAAGTGGTTATTGCTATTTCCCACTCAAGCTATTCTTATCGCAGAAGGGATTTTTCGCGCTACTTCATGATTCGCTATTACGAGATGTTGTATTCTCGTGTTGAAAGTTTTGCAAACCAGTTCAGTGACAAAGAACAAGCCTTATGTAATAAAAGCTATCTTTCCGATCTGTTTAAATCTATAACGGACCATTGTTTGGACAATTTCGCATTTCAATGTAACTTTTGTATAGCTTTGTGTATTTTATTTTTTGAGAGTATAATTACGCTTGGATCATATCCACTTCATTTAAGTTTTTATATAAATGTGAAGTAGCTGTTAAAGCTTTTACAACGTAGGTGCTTACAAGAAATTTTACATGTATATTAATTGTCCATTATAGATTGTGCAAAGAAACGCAAATGTGAACGCCCGTTATGCCGATCTGAAAGGTAGCAAAATTTCAACACTGACAACAATACATAGTATCCAAGTTTCAAAATTTCACAAGAGTCTCAAGTCGTCCACAGGTGTTAAGCTTTTCCAACTACAGGTTTGTATCCAAATGCCGAAGAATAGAAGAATGTACATTGTTGTTCTCTTGTTTACTATCAAGCCAGAAAAAAATTATTTGTTTATCCCTATGATATCGACTTAAATTGCAATCGATTGCGTAAGTTATTCTAATTGCAGAACTTTATTGCAGAACACTTGTTTCAACGATGGGGATGTAAATTTGGTACAATTTTTACAAGAAATTGCGTCAGAGCAGCAGTTTGAAGTAACTTATGTTGATATTGAAGAGAAATCTATCAGTGGTAAGTTTATCAATGATATATAATATGAAAAACGACTTTATTTATATATAAATTACTTTATAAATACATCCATAAATTACTTTATGGATTTATGAGGTTTTAGAAATAACTGCACAGAAAAAAATCATACATATTTTTTTTTATTGTATTATTTATTATCCAGTAAGTACAATATCAACAGGTACATCATTCTCATTAACAGGAACGTCTTCTTGTATTTGTTCTTTAAATCCTACCGCAATCAAATATGGCTTTATGTCTTTTTGAAAACATCTTTTTAAGTATTTATCATAATAACCCATTCCATGTCCCAAACGTTTTCCTAATCAGTAATAAAGACAATACAGTTGCATGCAGGATTACAAAATGATGTTATATTTATTGAATAAAACTCACCATTCACCGTGAAAGCAACACCTGGTAAAATTACTAAATCTAATCCACCTGTAATAAAGAATTAATATTGTTAAATAAGTAATATCATTAAAATTAGTAAACAATGAATTTTACAAAATTTATCAGAAAATGTATTTTTTTATTATTATTTGATTTATCATAGAATTCACCTGTTTCTAATGCGTTTTCTTGACTTTCAGTAATGCTTGGTTGTTTAATGTTCCATTTTGTTAGTGGCAATGTTTCATAATCCTCCATCGACTTTAGTTTTATCATTTCCATAGTTTTTCCATGATATTGCGGTATAAATACTTCTTTTTCCATATTAAATATATGTTTCAAGATGGGCAAAGTGTCGATTTCATCTTTAGTACTCAAATACAAAGAAATTCTCTTGCTATTTTGATATTGTTTTAACTGGCATAGCTGCAAATAATAATATTGCAAATATATTGCGCAAAAATCATTGCACATGCTCAGAACATAACCTCTTCAATGAGCCAAGAGCCTCTAGTTCTTGGAGATTATCGATGTATTTATTTTTCTCAGATTCACCTTTTTAAACACATTTATAGATTGCTTCTTTCTTTCTTCTAGACTAATATTTTTAAGAATATTCTTAATTTCTTGTCTCAAAGCTTTCTTAGTTGATGTTAAAGCTGCCATATTGTAGATTATTGTTTTCTTATTGATCACTTCTGCTGTTGTACTATTGTAACATTTTTTTTTTTTTTAAGTATATCTGTGTTCAACTTTACTAAGCACAATTTTATCTGAGTTTAGCAATGCTTACATGATATCTATGTCTTTTTTTTTTATTATCTCTTGGTGTCATGTTATCATGAATTATGATGTAAATGTTGATCAAAATTGCCCAATTTTAATTGTACATGTTGAAAAATAAAAATTATTTGTGAACATTGCAACATAGAAATAATCTAATCATTATGATATTCTAGGTAAATTCCAGTGCCTTGTGCAACTGTCTACCCTGCCAGTGGCAGTTTGCTATGGTTGCGGCGCGACTAGTAAAGATGCTCAAGCCAGTGCTGCTCAAAATGCCCTGGAATATCTGAAAATCATGACCAAGAAGTGAGCCAGCGCTTTGCTCCTGCCAGTCACTATCACCTGCAAGCCCCATCTGGCATCTAATAATCAGAATAATAATGCAAACATCAAAGTATTATCAGCCAAAAATCAGATTTTCGATAAAGGAAAAAGTGGTCAGAATTATATGGGAAATAAAACTAGAACATCCAAGTTATCTGTTAAGATAACGAACACCACAGTGGGCAACAAAAATGCTGCTTTGCACACCATTGCGTCTGGTAAAATTAACTCGTCGATGAAAAAGCATAATGGTAATAATGATACTCCGAAGTCTTCGAGCGAATCGCACAACACGACGAAATCGATCGCCGCAAAACAATCCAGCAGTTCCACATATAGTAGCGTACGGCCTGTCAGTACCTGTATAAGCAACACTGTGCACGAAAACGCGATAAAAAATCCAAGAGATTATACCGCACCAAAGAAATTTCCAAATGAAACTGATTCAAATATCAAGAATTATTCCATTCAATCAGATTACAAGGAATCGATGTCTGTGATCAGTCCAGATTACAAGAACACCAGCATTGCTGGATCAATGACGGCCAATCTGCCGTTAAGATTCACTATGCAACAATCATCGACAGTGACGCCGGTTATACACAGAGAGACCTACACACCGTCCAGTACATATAGTTCGCAGTCTGGTTCCTGTCAGAGGAACGACAACAGCGCGTTTGCGATTGCACGTAAAGCATTGGAACAACAGCAGAGCTCGATGCCGAAAATGGCACCGATCAATTTTCCGCCATTGCGCGCTCCGCAGAGCATCGTTAACGTGCGACACCCGTTATTAACGGATGCACGTATCAAGCACGGTAACGAAACGATCGGTGGCGTCGCTGACGGTGGTGGCAAATCCAAGCTTAATATCATCGGTTCGTTACAGGGCGGTGGTATAAAAGATCTAAGCGATCATACAGGTCGTTCGCAGACTACGTTCCACGGATATGACACCTCACAGATTGCTCCCGGCATACCAAGCGTGCAGAATCTAAGCAGTGCGGTGACGGCTAACATCTCACCATATCCAAGACCAGAACCCTTTCCACAACCAACAGTTGCAAACGTGCTGTTCTCCGATACCGCTGCGCAGTTTCCACAGTCACCGCCATTTAACACCACCCAGATTGGCCAGCTGAATCAGTATCAGACTTATGACCCGGGAAGTTATCCCACTACACCGGTCAACGTCAATCCGGTGATCCCGCAGTTCTCCGCGGAGAGTTCCATTCCATATCCGCAGTACGAGAATCCGCCGCAATTCGTGCAACCAAGTCATTATCCAACTGCTGACATAACCAGCAGTCAGTACCAGTATCAGGCGGCGGCAGCAGCAGCAGCGAGTGTAGGTCAAATACAGGACTCATCCATATTTATCCAGAGTCTTCAGAGTACAATTGCGGTGACTGATCAGTACGCTACGCCGAATTACGCCAGGACTGTCAGGACGGAGCTGATAACACGGTTGAGAAGACCACCGCGATTCAACAAGTAACACCGTCGGATCTTTATTTTAGATTTTTTTTTTTTTAGATACTACATCGCGAAACTTGGGAACAAATGTGGTCGCACTTCCTTACATTATGATTCGTGGATGCTGGATAGAGTTTGTAAGATAGTTTGTAAGATACTCGTCTCTATTTATCCATTCTTTAACGTAGAAATTATTCGTTGACCCTGAGAGAGACGAGTTGATGCGAGTCACCAATTATTTATCGTTGTGTCGAGCGTTTCGCAGATATTTCGCGTGTACGCGAAGTTTGTCAGATTACCTTACTCGCACTTGTAAAGGATATGGTAAAACTTATTTCAATTTATGATCCAGTTTGAAATAAATTTTAGCCAATCTGAGTCAGAGACGCGATCGTCCGAGCGGGCAGACGATACTTTGGCAAATTTACGCAAACACGGTATACGGCCAATGTTCTCGCCCAATGTTGGCACGTAACATTTTAAAGGATGCATTTTACTGTAAGTGTGGAAAAGCAGGATGATTTTGGCTTGTTTTCGTCATACGAACGACACGGCAGGGCATAGTGAGTTGAGCTCAACTGTAATTTTACGATGTAATGTATTCTATAGCGTGAATCTGCAAGGATGGAATGATATACAAGGATACACGCTATTTATGAAGTACCTAAATCACGACCGCTGTACGCGATGGGGACGGTGGCGTCACGTGTTGATTGAATTAGCTTTTCCGAACGCGCACGAATCCCGGAAAAGATAGGAGTATTCGAGCATGGAGAACGGAACGGCACTTCAACAGAAAGAGGAATAAAAAGAAAGAGAATAGAGAGAGGAATATTGCCCCGCGAGGTACAGGCGAGGTAGAATTCTTCTCTTCTCAATTATCATGTAAGTTCTAGTTTTAATGAATGATATTCTACAAGCTATACTTTGCATAGAATTAGTGGAAGTTTTCCAATACTTACATAATACTTAGCTTATCGCTACGTTTTTAATGTGCTTCACTATTTGTATATGGGGTGGTGGTGTAATGATGTCTGAGATGAGTGCGCGTAAGAAAGAGATTATATGAATTTAGGGAAGAGAGGGATGAAGAAATCGTGAACGAGGCAGAATCGTGTAGCGATTTTTATTATCACGTGTAGAGCGACGCATATCGTTCAAATTTTGCTCCCATTTACCGCGAAACATTACATCTCCACTAAGCGTATGCACAGTGCAAAAAGATTTTAAAAAAATAAAAAAAAAACAAAAAAAAAGTAGCTTTGCGCGGCGATCCGAGTAGCTAATAACGCGTGATCGCGGATATAAGAAAATATAATCTTTCAGTGGTGTATGTTTTTTCCTTTAGTATAGGTAGCTCATAAACTCATAAGCATCACATATTAATACGCGTGTAAGGATTAATCGTTAAGGATTCTTCATTAAAGTACGCATGTCGAGTCTAAGATATAGGTCGAATGTGTATCGAATTTCGGATTTTGCCTACGTACCAATTGACGTATCACCGGATGAGACTTTTTATACTAAATGAAAAAGAATAACATCGCAAATATACAGCAGAACATACGCGAAGCGCGTCAGGCGGCGGGACGGCTCGATCGAGAAAGCCATACGGAACTTCCGATCCAGTCGTCGGGTGTTGCATTTCACGGATCGTGACATATCTCTTTGGTCCGTCGAATAAATTTAGAAACGCGGAGATCTCTGCAAGTTCGATTTCGTCGCGTTTCTAGATTCGTTAGACTTGAACTTCGAAATTTATTTAAAATTCAATTCAGTCCTAATTCTGATTCATCGTATTTTCTTATGTATGTATGATATCCTAGAAAGCGGAAGTATAAGGGATACGTTGATCGGAATTAGCTAATGACTGTAGATTGATTCTCAAGGAATAATTTAGTTAGGCAAATGCATTTGGTGTAGCACCAACGAACGGCATAATTCTTAATTTTCTTACGATCGGCATTTACTTTCTTTTTTTTTTTCTTGTTAAATTATACATATATCTGCGTGTGCATACGCCATTTTGAGTTGCGATGGTTCAGGAATTTTACGGTAAATCATCGTTGATAATCTGTAAGTAGTATATTCTTTTGTACATAATGCTGTGTAAAAGTGGCACAATAAAATAGTGAGCGAGCGAGAGAGAGAGAGAGAGAGAGAGAGAGAGAGAGAATGAAAGAGAGTGAGAGATTCGTTAGTATTATAAGCGTTAGGGCCGAGAGCAACGTCGATTAATACTGATTACAATTGTACATATTTGCTTTTCTAAAAAAAAAAAACATACAAGGAGAGAATTTTTGTAATTTTATCGAATCAATACTATACTATCATCATATACTAATATCATCAATAATCTATTAATCATCGCTATACTAAATCATAAATTTGTATGTAAAATATTCTTTTTAGGATATCTTTCATAATCTCCTTGAATCATTCATGGATCGATCGATATCCGAGATTGATCGGTAGTAATTGACGTTGCCAACATAATTGAACATTAGTTTCCCAGTGAAAGATTGATAAAAACCGGCGAAAAATTATAGCGAAATCGTGTATGCACATCTCCTTCAAAGATCGATCATAGCGCGTTTCTGTAATATTTTGATGCGCATATACAAGGACGTTCCATTTTACATACGATACACATAATGTATCATTTTATCTATGTTATATTCTAGAGCACTATAATATAGATATTCGCATTCGCCATTTTTAGTCCTTTCCCCACTCTTTGTTCTCTCTTCAATCTTCTGTCTTCTCTCTTCAATTTTCTTAATTTAGTGGTGGAGTGGAGAGAGAGTAAGGGATTGAGGAAAGAAGCAAGAGAGTGAGAAAAGGACTAAAAATGGCGGATGCGAATACGATTCAAGCGCGGCGAAGTAAAATTTTTCAGTGTATAGAATTCCTGAAGATAGATTGAGAGAGAGAGGGGAGGAGGGGGCGGGGAATAAATATATTTCCTCATAAATATATTTCACATATCTTTTCTATGGCAAAAGTAGCTGCTCTAATTTTACTTTTTTAAATAAAATTATTAATGAGCTCCTCCCTATTTAACTTATCGACCATTTCTCGATAAATGTACAATATGTCGCAATATGATTTAAACATTTTTGTTTCATTGTCGATCGAAGATAACGTTTTAAATGTCTTAAATAAGAAAATGATCTTTCATTCGAACAAGTTGATGTAGGAATCATTAAAAAAACGCGAATAAATTTTATGTACTCTAGTACAAGATCTCTGATCTCGGGATTGTCTTGTTAAAAATTGCACTACATTCTTGAAGCAATGCAGTGGCACTTTTTGTATGTTTGTAATTTTTAAAAACATCTCGCGATGTAATTTAAGCTTTTTGTTTTCATCAAGACAATTTTCTGATTTTCTGATTCTTTCGCGTCAGATTTCGATGTCAAATTATAAAAGTTATTTCTTGGACTGTAACATTTTGCCTATCGTAAAATTTTCAAATGAATTTAAAAGCATCATAGTTTCTGAATTGAATCGATCATTTATTGACATCATGACATGCGTCTAATGTGCAATGGATATAAATCAGGTAGGTTGAAAAGATATGGCTGTTCAGGACAAAAGTTTGTCACCGACCAAATCATATAGATATGAAATTCAATGTATGGAATTTTATACATTGAATCATTCAGTGTATGATTGGAGTACTTCATACCAATCATACTGGAGTCGCTGCTCATGGATGTGAATATTATAGTGCCTTAATTGTTCACGGAATGTTACGCCCATTCTACATTTCTTCTTCTATATTCCCTGATTGGCTTTTAATAACCGATCTCTTTTATGAAGAACAAAGTGCTAGACTATTATAAAGATCCGTAAATCAAGCCAGAAACTTCTCGGGGAATTGAGACTCATTTTTGTTTTGTTCTTTTTCAATCATGGGAATTAATGTACCTTCTTCCAGAGTTAGCCAGTTCTCTTCGATCATTCTACAATTGCATAAGCGTTGTTGTTAGTGGTTGTAAAAATTGACCGTTAAATATGAGGAGAAATACGTTCGACTATGATTAATTTTTACGTTTACGTAATTATAGAATGGGCTCTAAACAAGAATAAAATGATGTATCATGTGCGTCATGCGTAAAATGAAACGCACCTAAGGTGTATACATGCCAGAATACAAAATCAGCGGAAATGGGAGAGATGAAGCGTCTTCCAATCAGGGTTGGTAAAAAAACATATTTTAAATGTGTTTTAAACAGTTTAAATCATACTTAATTGATGTTTTTAATATGTTTTAAATAAGTTTTTTTATAGTACTGTTTAAAAACATATTTAAGAAGAAACACAATATATATGTTTTATTTAAAAAAAAAAAAAAAAAAGAAAATCTTACTTAGTCTTTACCAACCTTGCTTCCAGTAAGGATACATGGAAAAGAAATGGTTTTACTGAAGTATCAAGAAATTTAGCTAGTTACAGAAATAATTTGTTGAGCCATCAAAATAATTACGTAAAATATTTAAACATTGATGATAGTGGTTCAAAAAGTATTAACATTTTAGCCACAAATTTTAGTATTCTACATAATTATACAATAAATAACGAAATAATGGCTATAAGAATCAGCGCAGGAGACGGTGTGCAAATCAACAAAGTCGATAAAATTTGCCTTTTAAAACGGTTAAAATTGTGCTTATAAAATTGCAATATACATCTCTATAATCTATTTCTAGATCCCATCAAGCCATTTTCGAATAACACCTTTAAAACGCTGTCATCATCTATCTTGTCTTCCTTTTATATTTTATGGCAGGAGCGATTTCCTCCTTAGCGAATTTAGCAACGTTTTTTTCCATTATAAGTTTATCATGCGTAAATTGCATCAAAGGGCCTAGATAGTAATTGAGTCTTGATGGATGTAAATATACTTTTCGCGTTCACGTTGACCTATTTCGGAAATGTATTGTTCACAGTTCGCAGACCAAGTTAATACTGACTTTATATGATGTAGCAAATTGTATTGAATATCGATTTTGTTGATTTGCGCACCGTCTCCTGCGCTGCTCCTATGGCCATTATTTTGTTATTTGTTGTTTTCTAGAGTCCTTTATTTATTTTATTTCTACATAATTATGTTGATGATCCAAACAAAATTCTTTTCAGATTTGTATCTAGCTAATTTTTTAGCTACTTTAGAACTATCCTTTCCATGCAACACACTTTATTCTTTAATTGAATTAAACAAGGTAATGATTGTGTTCAACAGAGAAAGCAACTATTGTAGAATTTTTCAATACAGTTGGTCCTACTTTGGTTCCTTATGAATATATCTAAACGTATAGACCAATCATATTGTATCTGTTACAATTATAATCTCTGTTACACGGCACTTTTAATAAAGTTTAATAACATCCATAATTATGAAATTGGCCAATCATAGCTATTCCTCGGAGGAATGGACTGTGATTGACCAGTTTCAGTTTAACTACGGATGTTATTAAACCCGATTAAGGATGTCGTGTAAATGTAATCATAGATTCACTGTATTCTTGCTGAAAAAACTCCTATGATTAATTTGCTTGATCAAGAAATCATAGAAACGCGTGAATCGAGCGATAAGGAGACAAGAGTGAAAGAATGGGGAGAAAACCGGTCCGAGCGAATACGAAGGTAGGAATCGCCTGTGATTCAGTGATTGCGAAAGAGTGCATGTTTCACATAACGTATATCTTTGGAAAATAGGCATTACTTACATGCAAAGTATAGAATGTGTATGTGCGTATAGACATACATTCGTTAGAGTGAGACGATGAAACATACGGTTTCTCGTCTCCCTTGCTTTCCGTACGGAAGATCCGTGCCATCGGCCGCTAATCCCGGTGCCTCGGAATCGAAAGTGCAGCCATGCTCTATTCCTGTATTTCGCAAGAACGGCGACGTACCATCGTCGTTTCGGTTCCGAGATGTTGCCGATTTAACTTCGAGATTTCCGCGAGTCGAAGCCAATTCCATTTCGAGAAACCGAACGACGCAACTTAATTGTCCCCGAC
>NW_017259536.1:3835714-3836715 GCF_001594045.1 Atta colombica | reverse complement strand
TTTTTTTTTTTTTTTTTTAATAGTTTCTCTTCCGATATAATTTTCCGCATAATAACTTGCGATCATTCGTTCAGATTTCTCTAAGGGCTGCACTTTCTTGAATAATAAGTAGACAGACCTTTCCGAAATTTATGAGCGACTTTACAACGCGAGTATTAAAGTGTGTTAAGATACATGTGTTTTTATTAAATACAATCAGTTCTCTCTAAAATGATTTAGAGAAAATTATATTTCATAAAACTGATAAGTTTTGCATGGAATTAATCTTGACGCGCACATTCCACTTTTATGCAGCGTAAATTGGTGCGCTATAATATTGTAAAGAGAAACAGGTGCGAGAAACGTTGACGATACTTCATTTCGTCGGAGTTTGCAGTGAATGAAAACGATCGGAATGATGGACGTCTCCATAGAATCTTTCTGAACGATCTCGCGAAATTGAACCGAAATTTTTAATGTTCTCAAACATAATTAGCATTCTATTAAAATTAATTGTAAAATTATTTCAGCAGTGCTGTTCTGTCGTCGTTTAATGAATTGCTGGGTGACACTCGCGATAATCTAATTATCGTCAAACTTAGCGCCTTTAATAAGCGAGGATACGAAAAAAGAAAAGCGAATAAGTAAAAGGCCTTTCATCAAACTGAAGACTTTCATTCTATTCTTTCTCTCATTCCCGGTTGATCCAGGAATATTATCTCTCTATTCCAAAAGTGATCCGAAAATTCCGTTTCGTCATTTTCTATTTTTTTGAATAATTGAATTTTTTTCTATTTCAATTTATTTAAATTCATCATATCATACTCTCCTTTTATACTAACTCGCCGTTCGTCTTTTATAAAAATACTTTAATGATTTAGTGACTTTAGATCGATATGTGAATAATTATTAAAAATTACATGCGAAAAAGTCTCAAAGAATTAATTTATTTAATAAAAGAATAACATAAGAGAAGAAAAAAAGATTATCAAAGAAAGGAAATGGAAATAGACAAAGTAGTT
>NW_017259536.1:3830301-3835614 GCF_001594045.1 Atta colombica | reverse complement strand
ATATATATATATATATATATATATTTCATCAGTCACGAACAAATTTATCTATGAATATAGTATGATAAGCCAAATTATAATATATTAAAATATTTGACTTATGTTGCATTTTTAAACTGCATTACGCTTTTATAGTACGTTCGTGACTTGTCCTCGAGATCGTTTTCATCTTCCATTGTTCTATATTTTTTTATATCTTTTCATGTAAAGCTTTAAATTATGTTATTTTTAATTTTTTTTTAATTTTGACTTGAAGGTCATGATAGAGCTGTCGCTTTTCTTTCCTCGTATCCTCCATCGTACAAGAGATGTGTTAGATGAAGAAAGAACTGGGAGAATGAAATGGACGAATGTGGACGTCTATCTCGATGCGGGGAAGAGTGGATCATTTAGGGGCGAGAGAAGGAATCGACCAGTCTTCGATTCGATCCTCGACAGACTTTCTTTCGTTTCTCTTTTCTCGTTCGTATCTGCCACGGTACGAAGGACCTTTTGAACCGCTTGCGTTCATCCGTATCCGATCCTGCGCAGATCTGCCTTTTAAACGTGAAATATTACCTAAAAATATAAATGTTTGTAATACTATAATTGATTTTTATCTCAATTTTACATCTAATTACGTTTATCAATTTTTCTAATCAGGATTTCGTTTATACTCTATAAAAACTTATATTCAATTATTATATTTGAAATGTAAAAGAATGTTACGTATTATATAGTAATTTTCTAATTTACTCACGGATATATTCAAGCGGTTCATTCTAGGTCGCATTAATCTTTAAATTCTACTATGATTTTTCGTAAGAATTGGACGAAATTTCAATTTTAGTAGCATTTAAGGATTATAGAGAAAGTTATGCGTGATTGGTTCGGTCCCGCAGAAAAAGAGAACTGATGCAAAGTTTTGCTTCTTTTGCGTGATCGGATGATCTCGCGTAATAATAATTTAAGGCTTTATATATAAAAAAAAAATTGAGTGGAAGAAAATAGAACATGTATAGATAGAAAATGAAAACGATCTTCGTAATAAATGCGTCTCGGACGTGCAGCGCGAGTCAGTTTGCTTTCGGATAGATCTCAAACTATTGTATGCAATTGTACAAACGAGCAATCTACTCTCTGAGGATTCTATACATCGGATTTATATAATATAAAAAAAAAGGGGACACAGGAGAAATAGGAGGAATAAGCGACGAATCCTGCGCAGTGTGATGAGTCGCGTGATGAATCCGCCAAATCTTTATATATATTTATAAGCCATTCGATTTCTTTATATGGACTGATCATATTATATTAATAGCATATTCGTTGGTGATCTCTCGCTGCGCGCATAAAATTTCACGGGTGACTCGCAACGAATCGTGAGAATTTAATCAGCAGAGATAAGGAGTCACCGTGCAAACAATATGAAAAAGATATATTTGTTAAAATTTGGACGCTGTCAATGTAAAAATGAAATTAACGCGATAAGTATAATTAGAAAACAAAAAATTTCATTAGCAGTTGCATAACGGATTTTATAATAATACCATTTAATGGTCGATCATAATACAACTCGAATCTCTTTTTTTTCTCTTTTTTTTTTTTTAATAGAGAAACACGTTTTTCTCTATTCCAAATATCACAAATTTGTAAAGGAATCGTTCGAGTCATAAAAAGTGAATTTTTGTATACGACTTATTTCCTTTTCTTTTTTTTTTTATTTTTTTCTCTTTCCCTCACTCGAGTTGTTTTACTTTCGTTATTTCGTCAAGTTGAATGATCCTTTTTTTGCGAGAGCGAGCGGAGTTATTATGATAAATGTCATAATAACGAGATGCAATTAGCATATAACACGGACATGGCATACAGATAACGACTTGAAACCATTAACGGAACCCTATCGGTGTATAACGCGCAGGGTATCGATATCTTATAATCAGGCAAAAGGTTGTTCTATGTATGATTGTGCGTGTAACATTGTTAATAAACATACGATGCTTATGAAGGCCCCCTTCTTTCTATTTATTTCACGCCACCATAATGCGTTCTAATTAATCACGCTTAATCATAATATCAGGTAATTTAAAAAAAAATGCATAGAATATAGATAACTGCGCTTTGTACTTTAATTTCTCTCTTCAACAGACAGAATAGTTTTGCTGAAGTAACAAAAAATTTAGATACAGGCCTGAAAATAATTTTGTTTTAAACAAAATAATTATGTAGAACAATATTGATGGCAACGCTGCAATAAATTTTAATATTCTAGTCCCAAGTTAAGCGTCTTATTATTTTGATTCAAACAAAATTATTTTTAGATCTGTATCTAGCTAAATCAGGAGACATGGCGCTAAGATCTCTAGATATTTTAACAAAACTGTTTTTTCCATGTAACTAAGGAACCGATGTTCCATGTATCTTTCAAAACGATAGTTTTAATGTTATACATTTTCAGCATTGCAATCTTCCGTTTATTATATGTATATAACAACTTCCGTTTGTTATATGTATATAATACAAATAGCTTATAAAGACGTTTATCTGATCGCAATTTAAAAAAAATTGCAAAGTATTTTATAAGAAAACACAAAAATGTTTTTTATATACAAATAACGGCACTTTATTTGCCGATACAAAAATTTTTGAATATAATGTTTAATATTTCATCAGTGCTAACGTGTCCTGTTATCCTTCCGAGTTCCCGCATCGCTTTGTGGATTTCCTCCGCCGCTATGGCCATATCGTGCTGCTCGTTGGTGCAAAATTCGAAGTACTTTTGCAGATGTCTCAAGCACTGATCCAAGTGATTTCTGTGTCTTGCCTGACTGATGGTTGGACACTCCGCGGATGGATTACCGCATCTAAACAAAATGTTACCACGAATGTATAATGTTATCACGAATGCAAGTGTTAATGATTATTGTTCATTCTATCGTACATATTACTGAAGTGATCTGTCAGCGATCGCAGCAAGTCCTGAAAACCGTCCTCCGTTCTACAAGATATCAAAACTGTTTCAACATCGTCGAAGTGTCGTTTCTCCTCCTTCAATAAATCTTTTTTATTCGCTATCACGATAAAACGTTCTCTCCCGATTTTCGCCAGCAGCTCCTGTATTCCCAATGACGACAGATATTCGCGTATATAGTCTTTATAAGTCAAACCACTAGTTGCGCACTTCAACGCATCTATCATAACGACTACAAAATCAGCGTTCTCCGCGTGACTTCTCGCTCGACGGACACCCTCGGCTTCGACGATATTCCCGCTGTCCTCCGTGATACCAGCAGTATCCGCTATCAACACAGGATAGCCCGAGATGTTCGCGGTCAGCTCGATGACGTCCCTCGTGGTGCCGGCGATGGGTGTGACGATGGCGGCATTTCGCTGCACCAGACGATTCAGCAGGCTACTCTTGCCCACGTTGGGTTCACCGATGATTACGGTCCTCACTCCGTTGCGTAGAATTTCGCCACGCCTGCCGTCTGCCAGGTGTTCTTCCAGTTCCCGCATCAGCTGTCTGAGAGCATGGTGTGCGTTGTGTATCACATCATTCTCGATGTTCTCCTCCTCACCGAAGTCGATGTACGCCTCGATACTCGCCACGGACTCCGAAAGCACTTTCCGCCAGCTATTGTACAGCTTACGCAGAATACCATCAGCCTGTAGCAGCGCCTGCTTCCTCTGACACTCAGTCTCGGCTTCTATCAAGTCGGCCAGGCCCTCCACTTCCGTTAGATCCAGCTTATTGTTATAGAAGGCGCGTCTGGTAAATTCACCCGGCAACGCCGGATGCACCTGCAATCTCGAGAGGGCTTGCATCAGCTTCATCAGGATCGCTGATCCGCCGTGTACATGAAACTCCACAGAGTCCTCGCCGGTGAACGAATGCGGACCTACAAACGGTTGTTCTAATCAGATATGTGATTTTTGAGGCATTCCTGTGATAGAAGGTTCCTCATTTCTTTCGTCGCCATTCACAAGGGACCTATCACAATTCGAAACGATTTGATTCTCCGTGAAATATGTTATTGAACACAAAATTCTAAAACCACATATATTTTTATATCGGCCCAATATGATATTTAAAGAATTAAACCTTCAAAACTTAATGAAGATGAGGGTATTCAAAATATTAACTTCTTATAGAGTTGAAAAATCTAAATACACACATTAAAAAAAAATATTAAAAAAACTAAAAAAGTGTTTTGTTTAAAACATTTCTCTATATAACTTACTGTGTCGTTGATAATCGATAAGAATTAAATATAAGCGCTAGTTTCGAAAGGTTTACATCTCTCATTTACATTTTTTAAATCTGATTGTGAGATTGAATCGATATAAAAAAATATGTCTCTTAAATTTTTGTGTTTAACAACATTTCAAGGAGAATCGAATCAGCTCCGGACAAGTCTCTTGCAATTCTTTAGAGACTCTTCTAAAATATTTATATGTCAAATTTCTAAGCAAAATATATGAGTACTTATAATTTTAAATTTATAAGAAAATATAAAAATAAAAGCATGCCGGTCATTGAATGTGTTAACTCTTCGTTGACAACATGAATTTTAATTCTTCCATCAGCAATATTTTGAAGAAATAGAACAAATTTTTTATTGTTCCTGATTATATAAAACTCTGAAAAAATCTGATATTCTGATGTTTTTTAATTCTAGTTATTGATAGAGGATTAAAAAGGTAAGAATTGTGCGAGAATTGCACACACCGGGAAACCACAAGCAAAGTCCATTGTCGATGACCTCTCCTGTTTCTGGATCACGTATCTTTCGCAGGAAGGCTTTCCTCGGTTCCAGCTTGGATATACTTGTCATCTTTTTCAGTGTGTCTAGAGAACGGCTTCCTGATATTCTCACCACTGCCACGCCGCATTTTCCGTGACCTTAATAAATATTTTTGTTTAATTCTTGTCTATCTATGATGCTTAATGTAAATTTATAATAATGCATTTCATATTTATACACCCAAAAAAAAAAGAAAAAAGCTTAATTATGAAAACAATTTTTTTCATTTTAACAACGTAGATCGCAAAGTTTAGTATGGTGGCGTTTTATAAATGCGAAGAAAACAAAAGAAGAAATGTAGCATTAATCATTTGATTGAAATTGAGGGACTTTGATTAACTTAATCGGTCTCACAGAACACAAACTAATTAAAAATAACATTAACATTAAATACAATTTCCTATTCAGCATTATAATAATTGTTATATACTTTCTAAAACTTTCAAGGAAAATCTTTTTTTCGAGAGTGACTGGCTCAATTTTCATTCTTTAGAGATTTCACTCCAAAAAATTTAGAGAGTACAACATG
>NW_017259536.1:3825648-3830201 GCF_001594045.1 Atta colombica | reverse complement strand
TATATATATATGTGTATATAATTGTTAGTTTCTGTTCTGCAGGTAATTTACACATCAAGTAATACTCATTTCTTTTGTTTGCGCGAACAGAATTACAAAATTTCTGCTGTTGAACGTATGGAAAAAAAGATTAATGCCCATTTTCTAAAGTTAATGTAAATTAATTTTCCATCATGACTAATTTATACTTTCCATTTGTTTCTAGGTTTAAGAATTAAAAAAGATAAAGAATAAATTAAAGATTAAAGTAAATCTACATTGTTAGAAATAGATATAAATCGACGAATTATATAATTATATAATTAAATTTCTATCGATGTAGATTAATTTCGGTTTAATTTACTCTTTTATCATTTTCTAATTTTTAAGAACTATAAAAGATTTTTATTCTTTTTTTAATTCTTAGAACTAAAAAAGTAAGTTTAATCGAAATTGAAGTTAATCTACATTGGTGGCAATGAACATAAATTAAGTTATTCGAATTAAAGTTTCTTTTGAGGAACTGATTATTGTTCATTTCTATCAATGTAGATTAATTTTAATTTCGGTTTAACTTGCTCTTCAATTTTTTTAAAATTCTTTAGATGAAAATTAAATAACATTGGTAAAAACGGGTATCATTTTTAGAACTAAAAAAAGATAAAAAAAGTTAAGTTAAATCTACACTAATAAAAAAGAGCATATAAGACCAATGTGATGCGAATCAGAGGGAGGGGAGAAGACACGCGATCCAAGCCAGCGAGTCTTAACCTGTCAGAAAAATGCCAGAAAACTTATTGGGAAATTTGCGAGAATCAGCGTGTCAAGATTCACCCTCCCTCTTTCTCGCCGGACAAAGTGTAAGTGTAATAACCGGAAGACAGGGCACAGATGGTCGTGCCCTTGCGATCGCTCACAGGACAGTTGGCGGTAAAGTGACAATAGCACGACGTTCCACGCGATACAACAAACCGCGCGCTTCGAGAAGATCCACGGATGAGGGAATAGAAACGCTCGCGAAGGTTCGTCGGAGACGAGAACAGGCGCATAACGAGTTTATTGCTCATCAGACGAAATGTCGACATGTATCGACAAGCTGACGAGCGAGTAAGACAAGTGGACGGACGACAGTGCACTACGAAGAGATAGCGATTGTGGAATCACAATTCACACGGTGAGATACGGCGAGACTGCCGGAAACGAACGCTGTGCTGCGCGGCAGAGATCAGTATTGTCTTGATTGGAAGTAGTTAGGAATCGGTAGTTTCTCTTATTTGCTTCTGATTCAACAAAATTCCTTTCGTCCATCGATCGTCACGATCGCCATTTCATGTCGCGCTGCAACAGTACGTTTAATCTTAGATTACAACAACGGATTATTTAGCCCTTTAGTGAAAAATTTTAGACGGTTATATAATCTTTATGATTGATACTAGATGCTTTCTAAAACTTTTAAGATGAATTTTATTGAAGAATGAAATCTCTTAAAGATTGAAAATTCTTAAAGATTGAAAATTGAACTACTCTTTTTTAAGATTGGCTCAATTTTCACTCTTTAGAGTCAGAGTCTACTAAAAAAATGTATAGAGTATGAAATTCTAAATTATAAGGAAAAAATTTTAAACCTTCTTTTATCAATTGTTATAAAACGAAGGTTTATTTGTATTTTATACTTCAACTGTAAAACTTAGGAGTTTTCATAAGATATAAGTAAAGATTTACAAGGGTAATCGTTATTGAATTACATTTTAAATTCTTTAGATCCAGTTCCACAACTCACGGTTAATCAAGCAGTTAACTCTTAATTTTAGAATTGGAAAGAGATGAGAAACAAGTTGAACCTTGGTTAAGAATTAACTCGGTTAAGAATTAAGTGTGGAATTAAACTTTAGCGTGGAAATTCACTAAAAAGAATGAAAATTAAGCTATAGGTCCAGTTTCACAACTCATGGTTAATTTAATCATGATTCAACTTAGTCTTCATCTTTTTCTGATGCTAGAATTGGAAAAAGATGAGAAATAAATTAAACCTCGGTTAAGAGTTAATGAGTTGTAAAACTGGATCCTCTAGTCTTGAAAAAAAGTAATTCAGTTTTCTTTAAAGTGAGATTTCACTTAGAATAAAATTTACTCTAAAAGTTTTTTATAGTATGTATCCTTGATTAATACCCAAGACGTTTGTTCCAGACGTATAAGACGTAACGTTAAATTTGTTATCCTTGCACAATGGAGGATTTAGAGGATTTGATGGCAAACGAAGTAGTGCTAGATAGATGCGGCAACTGGGTGGAATCCCAAAAGAATTGTTTCTATACCAAAGAGGATTCCCTCAAACAAAAGCTAGATGAATTGGAGTGCGATGATTGGTACAACACGGACTCGGAATTCGATTCTGTCTCAGAATGTGGCGGGAAAAAACGTAAAGTGGGAACGCAACTGAAGGACGAAGTGCTGGATCTGATCTGCGAGTGGAAGGAATGCACGTTTCGCAGCAATCATTTGGACAAATTTTTGAGGCATGTCTCGAGTCACATACCTAACATACAAATAAGCATAAAAAACGATAACGAGGTATATGTGTGTCAATGGAAAGATTGTCCATATAACACCGATGTAGACGACGAAGTAATACGGCATGTCAATTATCATGCCTATCACACTAAGTTGAAGTGTATTGGATCCAATGTTCGCGCAAAAATCAAACTACCCGTAAGTAACGATGGATATTTTCCAGCAAAAGACATAGATGACACAGCAAATCATTACCTTCTTGTTTGTCAATCTTAAACATTCACTACAAATTGGTGAAAAGAGTAGTATTCAGTCAAGGCAAGTTTTGGTGCCTAACTATATTGTATAAATTTTTACAATTCAGGCAAATGTGGAAATGATTACTGTCTATTGCTGGAAAACCTTCACATCAGTGGAATAAAGATTAAAAATTAAGGATTTTTTTGCAGAAATGTCATAGAGATGCAGAATGGAAGAACATTTTAGATTCTCCACCTCCACATTTGTGCAGATGGGAAGAGTGCTTGAAACTGTTCACAAATTATCAAATGTACTTGTATCATGTTACTGTACACATGACTGATTGCCCGCGTGGCAACAGAATCAAAGACGGAGTCGATTGCAAATGGACCGGGTGCAATGGCAAATATACTAGCTTATACAAATTACGAGATCATGTAAGATGTCATACCAAAGAGAAAATAATTGCTTGCCCAGACTGCGGTGTCACGTTCGCCTCAAAGACGAAATTTCACATACATTGCCAGCGACAAATTCCCTTGGAAGGTAATAAATTCATCGTACGTTCTGATGAATGATCTCTTTCATTTTCTTCCAATACATTATGAATTTACAGTGCAAGGATTCCGTTGTTCACACTGCAACAAGTTTTATCCGACCGAAGGAATTTTGCGTGATCACATGAGATCTCATGTGTTCAATTATAAATGTACTCTATGTGACATGAGCTGTGAATCGCCGTCGGGCTTGGCAAAACACGTCAGATACCGTCACATGTCAACCAGAACATTTCCATGTCAATTGTGTTCGCATGCTGCCAAGTCGCAACAGGATCTTGATTCTCATATGACTGTCCATACTAATGGACCGAATTTTTCTTGCTACTTCGAGGGATGTCTTTACACGTGCAAAGGAGCTTACACCTTGGATAGGTAATCATAAAGCTCTTCATTAATGATTTATTCTTTATTTGATGATTGAATATATTACAGGCACTTAGAACGAGTACATAGTTTAGCGGTGCGATGGTACTGTTGTCACGAATGCCCGATTAAATATCGAAAGAGTTATAGATTGACAAAGCATCTTATAGAAGCCCATCGATTGCAATTGCCCAGCGGACACAAACGCTTCCATTATACGCAGGAAGAAGACGGATGTTATAGGCTACAGATGGTTCGATACGAAGCTGTGGATGAAGAAAACATGTTGCCCGTCGAAGAGGCGGATTTACCAGATAAAAAATATAAAATAGAGCTCAATCAAACTACCTCGCTGACAACAGTAAAAGTGAATTTCATTAACTTAACATTATTTAATAGTTTTCTTCCATTCATATAATGATTTGTTCCAGATTGTTGAAGATAATTCAGAAGAAGAAATGAAAGAAGCTGCACAAGATTCTCAAGAGGAAACGGCAGAGAATGGCGTTGACAAGTTTGTACCTGTTATATCTAATATTTTAATATCTATCGATGATGTAGACGAAAAAGGGAATATCATAAAACAGGAGATCGTCGAGATACAAGAAACAAAAGAACTACCGCCATCGGAAAAACCATTGCTAATTTTAACATAAGTTTGATATCTTTAGAAAAATATTCTTTGTATTTTTATATTATTACATTATGTATTCTTTCTATGATTTTGTATTATAGGCGTTATGTACTTTACATTTAGTTTTGATACAAATGTGCAACGTAAATTTATTTACCTCGCATCTTCACTTTGAAAAACTTTATTTTTATTTATCACTTTATATTTTTTAAAATGTTTATGATTATAAAGCAAGAACAATATAAAGTATATCAATTTACAAAGCA
>NW_017259536.1:3809457-3825548 GCF_001594045.1 Atta colombica | reverse complement strand
TATATATATATATAAAACAAATTGAATATTTATTTTTTATCTTTGCTATATTCATGCTTACAGAGCGTAGTTTAATATATAAAATTAAGATATCCATAATTATCTAGTATTATATTGCGAAACAAAAAATTATGTTGCTATCGTAACGATACTTTTATAAAAATAATAAATTACCTGATGCTCTTGTAATATTATTTTAGGAAAAATTCTATACAGAAAAAGTGTAATTATCTTCTTTTGAATCCATATTTCTTCCTTTCATAGAAGAGATCTGTCTTTGAACTTCCTAAGTTGACTATCTTGGGACATCCGTCTCTCTGAAAACACGATGTAAGATATTCAATTTGCGAATATACAAACTGAATACAAAACTTGTAAATATACAAAGTCTGTTCTTTTCCACTGAACTTCTTGCGGTATTCCATATTGGAAAGAAAACGTCTGTTCCTGTAGATCAACTTTAATCTCTGTTTAAACTTTTATCTTTTTCTAATTCTTAAAATTAATAAAAGAAAAGATCGCAAAAAATCGTTTACAAAATCTAATATTGGTCTATATTAAAAGACAATAATTATTTATTTTAATTATTAACAACATTGTTGTTTAGTATTTCAATAAGTAATTGATTACTATCTTTCGAGGCATTGAGTGGCTTGCCGCTCAGTGCGATTGACTCATGATTTGTAGAACTGGGGGTTCAATCCCATCTGTGTTCACATACGCGATTTTTCATGTTAAGGAGTTGAAAATCCATCTGGTGATTAAAAAATCTTTTATCACTAGCGTCGTTCAGATCCCGCGTTAAATAGTAGGACACATATATATAGGCCCTTCAACAAAATTTTACATTATTTTAATTAGATTTTTTATATGCTTCTCTCTCGAAATTTAAAAATTAGATTCTAAAGAATATAATATACAGGTCCCATAAGTTTTGATCAATCACTTTCATGTAGATAGAGCGAACTAAATTGAGTTGAGTTCTTTATTATTTTGCAATTTTTGCAATGGTTAATGAGATATTAATTATCAAAAATCGCTAAATATTAATTTTCAATAATTTCTTATTCAAATACTATTAAGTTTACAGAAAAACAGCAAGAGATAAAAATTATTTATTTTCGTCTTATAAAATTCTAAGAATTTTTTCAGAATTTTTTAATATCGTATTTTCTCATGGTAAAAATAAGAAAATGCAGTACTAAAAAGTTGATAAAAAATTCTGAAAAAGTGATTGGCAAAAACAAGACACTTTGTATACAATTTAAATTAAGTAAACTACATCCTATCACTATTAAAAAGAAAAGAAATACATACTTTACATTTAATTTTCGGTAATAATTTTACTAATATTAAGTTTCTATAAGAAGTTCAGCTGAAAAGAATAGACTAATCTAAGATAATTAGAAATAAAAGACATTTTTAAAATTTATTATTATTTATAATTAATGCATTATATGGAGCAAAGTTGCATTTGTGCAATTGATGAATTAAAAGAACCTATACTTACGTCTTTCTCCTGTATCGTGCATTCTTTACAATAATACGCGTCCGACACGCCGGGACCACCGCATATCACACAACGTCCTTGATAAGAACCATAATTGCATTCGTCGCATATTCTAACCAAGGTGCACGGCCTCACGTAAGAATCACAAATGACGCATTTGCCGTCGCATTTTTCGCACAGTCGACCGATGGCTTAATAAAAAAAGGATAATTGTTAAAATATTTTGTTTTGACTTATAGGGATTGGACTCAATCTCAACTCACCGACTCCCGGTTGCTTGCGACAGAAGATTAAATCCGGATGATGTTTGGCCATGTTTATTAAATGCTGTTATTCACTCTTGAAACGAATGAGAAAACAATATTGACGTCTAAATGCTCATTTAATGATTTCAGCTTTTTCTATCAATTTGTTACAATTTGTTGTCATCAAGAGATATCTCCTTTATTCTTGTACTTTCTGAACTGAACTGGTGCACATTGAACAGTGCAATAAGTTTGTTCTTTTCTGATTCAGCGGATTTAATAGTTGAACGAGCGCTCGGTGTTATTGGTGTATTCTTTTAGATCATCCAATCAGAATTTTAGATCTAAAAGAATACGAATAGCAGTGAGTTCTCACTCAGCTGTTGAGTAGGATTGTATACACATTCTGTAAATTAATAGTAGTAGTGCCATCTGAATTTCTGTCTCAATTGCTCTTTATTTTTCTCTCTAGATCGTTTGTACACAAAGTATATATATATATAAAATCTAAATATATATATATATATATGTAATAAAAGAAATAGATTTATAATTGTAATGCAAAATGAAAAAAATGCAAAAATAAGAAAATATAAAATTATATAAATGTGGTATGATACAAATGTTATACTGTAAAAATATTTTTATTTAACGACTGCAACATATAATGCTTGTTTTCTTGCTAGATTGCGTTTTAGTAAATTATTAGAATTGCACCATATAGAACGCAGATTTCTAGCTAAAACGAAAGCAATCCAGCAATTATACATATCACTCAGTATTTAAGCGAGACTGACAAAATTGCAGATGTGTGTGTGTGTGCGACGTGTGGTGTGTGTGCGACGTGTGTGTGCGCGACGTGTGTGTGCGACGTGTGTGTGCGGCGTGTGTGTGTGTATATGTGTATGTATGATTTCAGTTAATGGTTCACCTCTCATTGCATGTTGTCTTATATTTCCGGTTTTATTGCTGGTGGACATCAGCAATTTTGCTGATGCCTAACCATTTGCATGCTACTAATGACTATTGTATTGTATTTTATTTTATATTACTCTGTTAACATATAGTCTTTCTCATAAAGGTTCGCAATAAACTAAATTAAATTAATTAAACTAATTATTATATGATTTTCTCTTCTTCTATCTCTTTCTCTGATTCGTATTTCAGCTATTCGACATTTAAATGGTCCTGAAAGAGAGAACGAAAAAAGAAAGAAGTTTATGAGATAAAAGTTTAGATGGCATTACTGGGCAACTTACTTATTTGCATGCACTTCATTTTGGACAACATAAAATCAGGAGAGTTGTGCTACTGTATATACTGTGCCATAGCCTTTAGTTGAGTCTGTTGAACACAGCTAATCTATGGATGTTTTGTCTATGCTTGTCTGTTTGAGGTTGTGTTGTTCGTAATAGTGGTTTCGATCAATTTTGATTACATTGACAATATTTGCAGTATAAGATTCTTTTATTAGCAAAAATGGCTGAAGCGATGCGTCAAACTGTAGCTGGAATGCTCAAAGGCATCGAAAGGTTCGTCGTTTTTCATTCTTGTTGCATTTTTGATCCGCACAAATAGTTTTTCTATGACACGTGCTACTCGCAAGTGTTTTATCGCATACGAATGAGGAATTAAAATTTGTCAATGCGATCCTTATTGTATGTCTTAGACTGCATTTTTTTCAAGAGACATAGTCGACAAAAGTTTCAATATTTCGTATTTTATATTTGTTATTTATTAAATGTCAAGAATAGAATGACGTTTATGTCGACTATGCCTCAAAAAGAAAATAATTGATGCTTGCTTTCCAGTTACATGCAAGTGTTGATTATTGAGTCTAAAGTTATGTATTTTGTACTTAGATAGTGATGTTATTACTTGCTTAAAAAAAAAGTTATTGTATAACATGAGTTAACAAGATACTGAGAAGGATCTTGTCACAAGTGTCGAACCAATTTGATCTTTCTTCAAACATTTTGTTAAACACAAAAATCTAAGACACGTATTTTTTTATATTGGTCTAATTTAAGACTTAAGGAGTGAAAAAGGATCTTAAAATTTAATAAGGATAAGAGTTTTTCAAAATATTATTTTTGCAAAATCTAGATATGTAGCTAGTTATAAAGTATGTATGTAAAAATTTTTGTTTTGTCTAAAATATTGATTGGAATTAAATATCATTAGCTTTGAGAATTTATTATTTTAAATTTCAAATTCAGCCAATATGATATTATGAATTAAATACATGTCTCTTAGATTTTTATATTTAACAATTAAATTTTAAGAAAAATTAAATTGATTTTAGATCAATAAAATATACTGTACAGTTTCAAACTTGTACAGATTGTATTAAAATTTCAATTAAATCTCATTTATCATAATAAAAAGAAAAAAAAAGAAATGTGCATTCAACTGAGTTATAAATGATGTCATAAATGAGAATCTGAATTTTAGTGTAACTGGAAAGCAATTATTAATCTAATAATATATTCATACTTTATATAATATAATAATTATTTAGAATTAATTTTTTTTACTTGTATTAACTACAATGAATGTGCTTTCAGATACAATCCAGATAATCTCACCACTTTAGAGAAATATGTTGAAATACAATCCAGAGAAAATGCTTATGATCTGGAAGCAAATTTGGCTGTTCTAAAACTCTATCAGTTAAACCCGCACAGATTTAATATGGACATTACATGTCAGATTTTGTTGAAGGCATTGACCAATCTACCACACACTGATTTCGTGCTGTGCAAGTGCTTGCTCAGCGAGAAACTTGTAATTGTCTCAATTGAAGTATGCAGGATAATTTTCTTTTTTGTGAAAGTTATTAATATACAGTTGCATTGATTTCTAGATGTCGGAAAGCCCCATTAATCAAATCATGTATCTGGGAGATATCTTGGAACGATGTGACTTCCAGCACTTTTGGGACAGAGTGTTGTCCATGTCGGAGCTTTGTGATAGAATTGTAGGTTTTCAGGATTCGATAAGAAAGTTCGTGTGTCACGTAGTAGGAATCACATTTCAAACGATAGATAGGGCACTCCTGGCACAATTGCTTGGTGGCGTGGATGGTATGATATATAAAGTTTTTATTTGTAATATTGCAGTAATATTGAGTAAAGTTTATTAAGCTTCTTTCTTTACAGATGCAACATTGAAACATTGGGTGAAAAAGTATGGTTGGAAAGAAGAAACTAAAACAATCATCTTCGTTGCAAATCAAGACGAAAATATCAAAACCAAAAATATCACTGAAAAGATTGATTTTGAAAATGTGGCAGGTTTGATGGCTGCTTGTCTGTAAAAATATTAGTGATTACTTTTTAATAAAATTTATTACAACATTATCACTCATAATCAATTGATTTATTAAAAAATATTGTTAACAAATTAATTGATTATGAAAAGTCATCTTCTGTGTATATTTTTTAAAATTTATTTTATAAAAAGATGTATATGTCGTAATAACAATCTTCTATTTATGAAAGATATTTTATTTTATAATTTGACATGTCTCTGATATATTCTCTATATCATTTATCTTCATTATCTCATTCGTCTTTACATCAACGTCTTCTTCCTGGCATTTGTCAAAATTTTTTTCTGTATCTTTCTCAATTTCCAAGTCTTTGCTGCTACATTCATCTATGGTGGTTACGTTGGACTTTATATTGTCTACATCATGAGCGGCCGATAAAGCGGCCTGTGTTTCTGCTGAAGTATCATTCTTCAAGATTTCACGCAAAGCCATTGTGGCATAACTACTAGACTTCAAACACATTTCTATGATCAACGCTTTGTTCTTTCCATCTGAAAGTAGTTCATACAGTTTGAATTATTTTTAAAACAAACGTTTCGAATAAATATAAAAGTAATTGATTTACTTGGTTTATCCTGTGGAGACGTATGCTTCCTCATTTCGTCGATATCTGATAAGATTAGATCGTCATGTTTATTTTCATAGTGCATAATCTTCCAAGATAGATTTGTTGGAATTTCTAATATATTTCTATAAGCACCACTTAAACTATACTTTCTAAAAAGAGAAAGTAAATATACAAGAGATAGTAACAATTTATTGTAATATGTTTGTAAGTAAATTCACTCACTTGTTGTTTTGTCTAAGATCAGTAGTTAACCCATCCTTAGCTAAAAATTCATCGTACCAGGCTTTTGCATACGGCGGATATGTAACTTTCCATCCAGGCTGAGGCATAACTACATCAGCCAAAGTGTAATTCGACAAATCTTCTTCTGTAAGAATTTTTACTGTTGGAAAATCCTGCTCCGAATTTTCTTTATTCATTTCATTCGATGTTGACTCGATATCTTTTTCTTCGACACAGATAATATCAGTTTTATCTTTAATGTCTTCATTATCATTCAAAGGATAATCCGTACTTTCGCTATTTATAGTCTCTTTGCAATTCTGTTTGTCATAAATTAAATCACCTACGACCACTTCTGTTCCGAACTGTTTTATTCTTTTCGATACAATATGATTCCATACGAAACTTTGATAAGCATGAATATACATTAATCGAATGTTTCGAGGGATTGAGTCGAGTACGCCTAGAGGATTTTTGTCACCCAATATTTGTAGGCCTTTCAAAAGTCTGGCTTCAATTGTATCGATTCTTTTGAGCTTGTCATAGGCAGCACGGGCATCCTTACTTTCTGCATAGATTCGTCTAACTTCTGCCAATTCGTTATCCTTTTCCGGTCGTGGTTTCAGAATTAGTTCAATTGCTTCATGCCATTTACCTAACAAAAGATAATGCAATATATATAAATTACATAAAAATACATAACTGGATAATTAAAGCCTTAACTATCTAAGATAAATGTTTAGTGCTTAAATAATATGTTCGATGTGAATTTATATACATATGCCGTCCTTTATATAAATTCACACCGAAAAAATATTATTTTCTAAAGATCTAACTTAAACAGTTAAATTAAAATGCTATCTGATATAAAGAAAACAGTAATCACCCTGAAGTAGACATTTTCCAATTTCGTGTGTGGGTATAGTAGGTACTGATCCAAATCTTTGTAAACCGTAATAATTAATGAAGCCATTGTTCTGCAACGATTTCATCGCTTGCTCGATCTTTTCATCTGTCTCACAGGCATTTCTCAGCGCTATCCTAAACTGATTACCACTTAGCATTCCTAATTTCAGACTGTCTTTAGCGTATTTAAAGTTCCCTACATAAGCACCGCGTATACTTTTACCAGCTCGCAATATATTATGCGGTTCTACCTTTCTCAAACTAATCCATTGAGTCGTCCAGGCTCGGCGATCTTTCGTGCCAGCATAACAAAAGTTATTCGGTTGTAATCGTAAGCTTACAGCCAACTGGTTCACAACGCTTATCGTATCCATATTTACTTTGTGTAACAGAAAGTGACAATAATCTCCTCCACATCTGCTCCAATCTATTCTCTTATCTTTGCGAATCTTGGGACCTAACAATCAAAAATTATAAAGTCTCTTTTTTGTATGAGGAAATTTACAACTTACCATTCGTGTCATTTTTAGTATTCGACACAATCGTGAGGAACTTTTTATCGCCCTTATCTACTGTCTGGCTGACGACATTCGCTAATTTCTTAGCAATTGTATGAATAGTCCTACGTTCAACTTTATCGATGTTAGTCACATCAATTTCCACACTCGAAGGATTTTCCTTTCCTAAAGCTTGCAGCTGATCCCATATTGTCGGTGACACCAATATTTTCAGATCTTCGATACTTTCGTCATCACAGGGATTGCGCGGGATGTCTTGATGGATCAGCTTGGCCACTTGTCCATCAAGATCTATCTCGTTGACATGAAAATCATTGTACCTCTCTTTAATTATCGCAGAAAAGCCAAGATGCTTGCCGATATATTCCGTAATTCCTATGTCAGATTCTTTCAGTCTACTGCCAATATCCAATTTGCTCCTCTTTACATTTTCTCGTGGTGATCGGTCTAAAGTGCGTTTGAAGCTCCGTCTGCCAGGCTTGTTCTGATAACCACCTTCAGAAAAACAATCGCTTTTCAGAATGACTTTGATCAAACTCTGATTAACTTAATTAGCACTATTTTATTAAGTAATATAAATAAAATTATTAAATTCAATAATGTAAATAAATTAAAAAAGATTAAAAAGTGTATTGAAAAATTTGTCTTAAGCGATTCTACTGGTCGATCAACTCGAATAAACTGCCAATTAAGTTAATCAGAGTTTGATCAAACTCGCCCTTAACGATTGTAGTAGGAAATATTTGTTATCAATAATTATTATAAACAATAACATAGTATTATAAATAACAAATTACCTCTCCGCCTTGATCCACGGAAATAGCGATTCTTGCTATTTTCAGCAGAACGTCCGTCTGTATTGGTGGACATCGCGATTTGGCGAACACAGTCGTGAGAAAATTATTCACGATCTTTTTACAATATCAAGTGATATCAAATCCAAAAGGTTAAATGGTCAGTTATTATGTTCGCCGAATGCCGGAAATTCTTCTTCCTCTTTAAATAAACGACATCTATCTCCGAGAAAAATCGGAAGGAGAACAATGTAGCCAAAGCTAATGGAATGTCGATATGTGTCAATACACAAATGTAACCATACAACATACAAACATAACCACGTGTCACGTTACCATGTTCCTTTCTGACAGAGAACTGTACCGCCATCTCGCCAGAGTTTCTCGAGCGGTAACATTAAAATCGAACTCGCGATATGTCGATTTCGATCGCGCGGTCAACTTCAGTGACAGCGCGAAAATTTTTCTTGACAAAATGGAGTCCGGTTCCCGTCGAATTAACCACGTATATTGTAATTAAATCGATATACATGAAGCAAAATGGGTAAGAATTTAAGATCAAATTATAGACTTTACTTTAATACATTGCATATAGCCATTTGTTTTTAAGTTTTACAAATTTATCTCGACAATATAACTTCAGCCATGCTTTTACATTTTCGGTCCTGTCCTCGCGGACATCTTTGTCCATTTTTCAATTCTGCTGCTACTTTCGTGTTCCTAAATACAAAAGAATATTAATTTTGAAAAAGTATAGTCGAGAGAGAATCATTATCTAGAAATGAATTCATCAACATTAATTACGACTAAAACTTGCGATTTATTGACAATTAACATAGTTAAATGTTTGTAATATATTGGCCAATAATGGGTTGATACATTTGATCAATATTGTGTAAATAATTGTGCTACTAGAGAAATTTATGTAAAAAGAAATTCATAGAAAGTCATACAGCATAGATTATCGCAATATTACAGCAATATTACAATAGCCCAACAATTTTGCGATAACATTGTGAACATACAATAATGTTCTTAAAAGTTTTTGTATTGTATAAGAAAAAATACATTTTATCTCAGATGCAATATATTTAATCGATACATTTTATTTTGTAGGATATCAAGAAAGGATAACCTTTGTAGTAAAGAGAAACGAGTTGTTCTGGACTGTCGAAGCGTATAAATAAAGTACATAAAAAATTTCCTTTTTGTTCAGGAAGAACGAAAAAGAATGGATCTATGAGAAACGAGCTAACTAGTAGTCAACTGATTGTGCGTAAAAATGCCAGAAGAATAAGCATCATGTGTGGAAGACAACAATAAAACATGAAGGCATGATAAAAAGTACGTGTGAAATAGAAGACAAGATGGTAAAGAACCAGAATTGGGTTTAAACAAAAAAAAAAAATTTCAAAATATTGCGAATTGTATTCCTTTCGAGAGAAAATATATTAAAATCAAAAAACATTCCATAATCGACATTAACATAACATAACATCAATGTCATAAGTTCACACTCAATAATGTAACTGTTATGTAATTCCTCAGACAATATGCATATTCAAAAACGAGATATAAAGAATATCTTTAAGACGTCTTATGTTTCAATTTTAGACTTTTTATTTTCTGTAATCATGTGTTATATATAATATATTTATATTGTTAAGTGCAAAAAAAGATAATAAGTGTTCGTGTTGCTTGCACTCAGAATCCTCACTTCTTTTTTCAATGCCAGAATACATATATTTATTCCATTTTAAGTGCAACATTTTTTAGGGATTTGAAGCAATGCGAATAAATGCTTATAACATTAATGTTATGTTATTTTTAAGTTATGTCGATTACTATTTAGGCCTAATATCACCAATGTAATTATTAGAATTATTCTAATATATATTTCTACCAATCTAATTTAATTTTGGTTCGCATAACTCTTCATCTTTTTCTAGTTTTAAGAAGTAGAGAAAGTAAGTTACCAAATTTAAAGTTAAATTACATTGAACATAGTATCAAAGGAAGATAATTAAATTGAGATTAAAGTTAATTTTAGGTTGCTATTTTATTTATGCATTTTTGTCATATTTTATTTTTCAAACCGAAGGGTAACATTTCATTTGTGCGTTTTTGTCGTTACGACAAATTTTCAAGTTTATTGTTAGATATGGGAAGAAATAATAGAAAAATAGAGAAATCTCTCTGTTCTGTACACACTTGTCATACAACAATAAAGCATAAATTAAATAGCACTCTTACATTGATGGAACCAGGAGGGACAGAGAAATCCTTGGATTTCTCTCTATTCTATAGCCAACAGGCTTGAAAAATTTGTCATGCAATCATTTTAACATCACTGGATATATACAATTTTTTCGAATATCTAAAGGGGATTCAATCGTGAGATCGAAACATGTAATATGTATTTCTTTTTGTCTATCAATTAATTACAGAGTATTATATTTTTATTATAATTTTCACGTTTTAATTTTTAAATTTTATTCTTATATGATCTGTATATTCTTTGCATGTCCATTCTTTATATTGTTTTTGAAATAGCACCCTTACATTGATGGCATCGAATCTTAAAGATGATTTCACAGCCAACGTAAAAAAAAAAGTCGCGAGATGAGAAAGGAAAATTTTTCTCGGGGCGACTCGACGGAAAGGATCTCGTAATAACGGTCCTGGGGTGGGCGCACGCACCCTCGCGGAGTACGAAACGGCCAGGTGGACGAAGGGGGAGAGGGAGGGCATACGCGCGCGGATTACTACGCGCGGGGGCGGAATGGTGGGGGAGGGAGGAAGGACGCGCCATCAGTCCAACGCGAACCTCAGACGAGTGTGGGTCTCGCGCGCGCGCGTGCGTGCGTGTGATTTGCCGTCGCGTTTTGCATCAGTGGGCGTAATCGGCGCTCGTCGTCGCCGTCATTGCGACAACGACCATTATAATTGTTACCCTGATTTTGCGTAATCGACCCTTCGCGTGGCAACGTGAGAAAATTCACGACGACAACAATACAAACTTCGGAGCGGATAAAACCGTCACCGGGTGTCGCGCGTTACGTCGTGAAACATCTCTACGACTCTACCTCGCGCGACGATCCGCGATGCGGGCACGAGTGTCGTGAACTTAGCCACGTATCACTCTGTGCGCCACGACGTAACGTGACGCAACGCGACGCGGGAAAAATCGGATGCGCGTGTCGACGAAGAGGAGCGGGGGTGCCGACGCGGGATGAGCGCGAGAGAAGTCACCCTCTACGGCGGGTCCCCGTGGGGCTTCCGCATGCACGGCGGCTGCGACACGCATCAACCCCTGCGCATCTCCAGGGTGAGTGAACGTCAACCGATATGTCTGTCGCGCTTTCACGTGATCGCAGAATCGAAATAAATTGCATTGTTATTTTTGGAAGGCTACGATTTGAACGTATCTGCGCGGTCCTCTCTCTCTCTCTCTCTCGCGGTCACGTGATCGCGCAACTTTTTTTTTTAAATAAATACGAGCTTATTTTAAGGATAGATTATGCATAGAATGCATTATTATTTCTCTTGATAAAGTAGGATTTAGAAATAACGTTATATTATAATGACATGTCTATTTTATGAAGCTATAATTATTGACTGATATAGTACGTCTAATCACTCCATATATGATGCTAATTGTTATTAATGATAGTATTTGCTTGCTTTAAAACAAGGTGCACCAGTTGTGCAATTTATACGCGAGGCAATGCATGCAGAAATAGTATACGTAATCATAATTACATTACATCCCGAATTTGAATATTTGATGAAGGCATATTGCTATAATCGTTAATTAACAAATATCATATTATACATGTATACAGCTCAATCCGTAATGCCGATTCATCTGCATTATTAACGTCGACCAACTCGAATTTATCCGTTGGAATATTTCCATGTTTTGTCACATTATTGGCGAAAACGTCACATAATTGACGAAGAATCAAGAATAATGAAAGACTCTAAAGAATATATAATAAATGATAAAAGTACAAATATTAATTAGAGCCAATACTATATTTAGAGAAAGATTTCTTCAATTCAAAGAAATGTTTCTTTCCTATACGATTAAAGAAAAAAATTCTTTGATTTGAACATAATTTCTTTAAATTAAATAAATTTTTTTTATTTAATTTAAAAAAATAATGTTTAAATCAAAGAATTTTTTTCTTTAATCGTATAGTAAAGAAACATTTCTTTAAATCGAAAAAACCTTTCTCTGGGTGTAGATGTGCGAATTCAAATTCTTTATTAAATAACCAAATTAATTAGACGTTTCGAATTCAACTCTTCGCTTTTAGATTATCCAATAATTACATTCCGAAACTCATTTGGTTGAATTAATTAATTTCGTATTTAGATATGGATAAACAAATTTTTGGTTGATACAATAAAATAATTTAGTTGAAGCACAAAATTTATATTATTAAAAACAAGTAAAATGTTATAGCAACCAAACTTTTTGCTTTAATTTAAAACAAAATTATTTTATTACACCGACCAAGAATTTGTCTGTCCATATCCAAATATAAGAGATTAGCTGATTCAATCAAATAGGATTCTCAACATATAATATAAAAATGAAATATTTAATTTTTATGCCCTGAGAATCTTGATTGAAATTATTACATGGAAATTAAAATAAATATCGTAATCGAGTGTAATGTACATTAAAATAGAGCAAGTCACGCTGAGTTTTATAAAACGCGAGTGTGTCAACATTGATAAATTTTTTTGAAAAATAGACTAGTAGTGGAATCTCGTTATTTATATTAATTCATATTATATCGAATCCGTTTTAATGTGAATTGTTTAATATCTTCTCTAACGAATCGCAGAAGAAAAATGAGAGACAAATGTATGAACATGCAGCTTCTGCTCGTTATTATTCAATTTTGGCCGCATCTTGGGGTTAATCGTTTATCACGTAAGCGGTGAAACGAGATAATCGTACGAGTGGAAAAAATTGCATCGATCTGCCCCACGTTGTGCGGTATACTTTTATCACTGAACACGCCATCGTAATTTTCTTCGCGACCACTGCAAATCCGTATCCACTTTCGTATCAACTCCATCATTCTATAGACGACTCTTTGAGTTTACGAGAACGGAATCCGTTTCTCATTTTTTTTTTTTTTTTTTTACAAAGATACTTACAATATTACGTATTCAAAACGAAACGTTGCGCAATTTTCCAACTCAACGCTATAATTTTCTTTGCAATCATTGTAAATCTGTGTCTACTTTACGTGTATGTAGACTGTACTACAAAAAATTATGTTATATTAACAGCATTAGTTAACAGCAATCTAAAAATAACTTTGCTTATTCAACAACAGTATTATTAACATTAGAAATACTAATATTTCTTACTTGCTAAAAAACTCAAGTTAATAAATTAGTAATGAAAGTAATGAAAGTAGTGGAAATGAAAGTAATGAAAAACTTTTATTAGTATAATGGACGTATTTTTATTACTGTCACTTGAATTAATAAGATTATTTTCAATTACACTAATGTCAGTTATGCTATTAATACAATATTATTTTTTCCCTGTGCAGACAATTTTTTTAGTTTATGAGAATAGAAATTTTTTATATTTTTATTTATAAAGATATAAAATAATTTATAAATAGTTTATAACTCATAACGTATATTCGAGACAATGCGTTGTTGTACAATTTTCAAATGCGCGATTAGAAAATCGCAAGATAAACGCGATAACTTCCTGTTTATTCGATGTGAATTAAGAGATCGATAATCTATTCAACGTATAAGTTGTTATACGTAATCATAAGATGACGTGTAATCAAGGAATTCTGAAATACAGTCGGCTAGCTACGACGATTTTAGATAATTTGATGAAGCTACGACGAAGGTCAGCGACAAGAGAGAGCCTTGACTTTTTTGCCACGTCCTGCCTGTCTTTATAATACCAGCGAATTTCGTTCTATTTGAGTAATTTTTTGTTCTTTCGTTAACCACGTGTCTAACGTTGATTATACAAAGTAGTACACAATTAGAAATTAAAGAAACATCAGGAAATTTTGCAAAATTTTCTGAGAAATGAAAATTCTTGACTTTAATATATGTACTTTTAATATATGTACACAGTTTTGGAATACCAACTTAATAATTACAAGCAGTGTCAATACAATAACATTAATATATTGAGAAAAATGGTTTGGTTGAAAATGGACAGAAGATTCTGATTAAATTAATCAGAATTCTGATTATTTCAACTAGAATTTTAGTAGATTTAATCAGAAAATTTTCTGGCTAATTCTACTACTAAAATTTTATTCGAGATAACCGGAATTCTGATTGATTTAATCAAAACCTTCTGGCTTGACCATTTCCACCAAACCGTTTTTCTCTGTGTAGTAATTTACGTTGCTATGTTAAATTTCTACAAATATAATATTTGTTAGTTTTCAAATCAGGAAAATATTCGGATGAAAATTTTAAAATATTATTGAAAACATCAACAACAGGGAAAATCATGAAATTTTGTCTGGAAACGTTATGGAATTTTAGGACGAAGAATTTGTGACAATCCTGTTATGAAGATAACGCGAATTAGAACGACCATGAGAACGACAGTTTCGCGTTAATTCTGGCATGCAGAATTGTTCGGATTTCATTTTCTAAAATTTTCCGTAGTTAAAATTGCTGCAGGACAAATGTCGAAGGTTCTCGGAAGCATCCATGAGCATCCTAAAGCTGATGTTCTTGGAATTGATATTGTAATCCATCTGTCTTTCTATTTGGAGATTGAAATTTGATATAGCACGCTACGTGTATTTAAAAGTTGTACTCAGCAGTATTTCTGGCTAATCAAACTTCGATTCTATCACGTTGCGAGTCGCGTGTCGTGCTTGCAAAACTGCGATAGAAATTTTTTTTTGGTGTCAGTTTCGAGGACGTCTCCCACGTGCAACTCTCCGCAAACGTCCGCTACGCGACACGCGACCTTTTATTATGTAACATAGGTGATGTTGTGACGCGGCAAATGATTCATAAACGCTACAAGCGCGCAAATTGCGGCGTATACCGTGAAATAGAACTTTGTTTGAATTGTGTATCATGCGCGTGATGCGAATGTAACATTTACAACGCTAACGCGCGATACGAACATTTCAAGTTCTGGATGTGGAAACATTATTCTTTTCCGGCTAACGTGGGTCAAAGATCGTGCTAAAATTGCGACAGTTCGCAGTATTTTTGACACGACACAAAACACGTCTATCATCGCCTTTTCCATAGTTTCCTCCGATAACAATGTTTATTCACAGATCCGAATATCTTAAGACACATTTATGATATTCTTAGATGGAATAAAATCATAATAAAATCAAGATAACGTCAAGTAAAAGTTATTTTAAGAAAAATTATGATGATATCATTTGATATTTGACGATGATTTAGTGATAAGTGAAACTTTTGATAATGACTTTTAAACAAGTTTTTAATTAAAAAGTTTTCAAATAAAATAAATAAATTATTACGATTTTTCCTAAAATAACTTCTACTTAATGTTATCTTGTTTTTAGGATTTTGTATTCTACTTAAGTTTAATATTCGGCTAAATTGTGTTTAGATTAATTCGTTAGATTAGTTTGTGTAGACTAATTTGTTCATCCAAATCACTAAAAAAAAGATTGTTTTATAAACGTGAAAAGTCTGTACATATTTACAAAACATTTAGGGCAAAATTGATTTATTATATATATTTATTTATTATATTGTTACACTATCAAGTAATCTCGAAATTTCTTGCCACTGAAAACACTTGCATCGAAGATTACGGGCACCGCTGTGTGTATACAGCTTAAATTCAAGGCTTAGCTATACTCGATCAGTTAATGTTGCTCGACGAAGAGGTACAACGATGTTCTTTCACATACGGCTTGTCCAAGCACTTATCAGTGCCGTCTGTGCAGAAAATTATCCTCTCTTGAATGAGCAGCACG
>NW_017259536.1:3796696-3809357 GCF_001594045.1 Atta colombica | reverse complement strand
AGTGGATTTAGGTCTCGTAGGAATGATCTGCAGTTATTTAGGTTTAGCACAGATCGAAGCTTAATATACTCCGATAATGTATATTTATATTACATTCGTTTTTATGAACGATAATATATGGGTTTGAAGAAGAATGAAACAAAGTATAATTCAAGATTAATAAGATTGATGAAAATAAAAACAAGGCACATGCGTGTTTGATGGAACAACATAGAAAAAATTAAAGTTATTATTATTTTTTATTTATATTCCTTATATAATAAGAAGACAAGTAGCATAAAATGACTCTTTATCTAGTTCTTAAAAATTATATGTTGTTTTCTCAGAAAGAACTTTTTGATAATAAGACAAAAAATACCTAACATATTTCATCTTATCGCAATCTTAAGTGACATCTATACAATAAGATTTTAAGGCGCGAAATTTGAGTTTTAAATTCGTAAGAATTTGACTATTCAGTTGAATATAAGAATAATCGATTTGTCACTTTCTTACAGCTTAAAACTCAAAACTTAAATTTTATGTTTTAAATTTTCTTATTAAATCTTATTATATAAATAATGCTTTTTATAGCGTAGATATAAAACAATATTAAGATAAGATTAATAATTCCTATTTTCCTTTCTCGAATTAAATGAAATCAACTTATTGTCTTCAGATAAGAGTATATAAATTTAAATTTATGTATTCGTGTGTTTGGAATATCTTTACTCGATGTTATAATTCACGATGCTGATGTCATAGTATCTGGCACAAAACTGAAGTCTGAGATCATTTTATTCTAGTTAAAAAAATTTTCCATTCAAGAATAAAATATTCCTCTGTCAATAATAAATATGAGTATCCTATTAATATATCGATTCTATTTTATGATAGATCGAAGAGTATAATTTAATCTAGAAATCTTTTATATGAATGCAAGTTATTATATCTTAACTCTAATCGAGCTACATTTCGAAAGCGGAACGTGAACCGTGAATACGAAAGCAGGAAGAAAAATGAAAATGGAAAAGTAAATGGCTCGACATTGACACCGCATTTCAAGGCCGCACGTAGACAGAAACTGGCACGCATTCGTGACGCAATCGTGTGTGAACGTGTGTAATGCGAGGAGCGTCTCGTGCCACAATTAGCGCACGTCATTACACACCGCAAAAGGTAAATGCGCAACACACCGGTTTCCAGTTGATCGACATTACGCGATAACTTTTCTCTTTTTCTTTCTTTCTTTTTTCTTTCCTTTGCCAGGTCGTTAACGCGGAAGTCATCGTCCAAAGCCTTGTTCCCGCGTGCATTACGCCGAGGCTTTTTTCTACCCATTTTTCCATCGGCGGTCTTTTTAATCCTTATATATATGAAGTGTACTGCACTAAGTGCCGGGGTATAATTGTTAAAGCAGTGTAACACGAGCGGATGAACGAAATGAATTTAATCAAGATTTATTCCCGGTGACAGAATGGAATATTGTAATAGGGAAATGAAATTGTTGGAGGAGCTTAAAGAACTTAAAAAGCCCTTTACGAGCGTATACCATTTTTTTTCTCAGGCTGTGCCTCATCGCCGTCGGAATTGCCTCGGTTGATAATAGACGGTTTATGCTCATGGGCGCAAATGGATTAAAGGCTACGTCCCGCTATTCTTCCGTCCTGCGGTGGTTTTGATTAACAAGCTGACCCTATTAGCTACTGAGAATCGAGCGCTAACAATGTAGCACGACATGTAGGCTAATTATCCCTCAAGAATACATCCCTATATCTACACAATTTTTATGCCAATAGTAATTTTTATACCGATCCCTAATAATTCTCTCATATTTAGCATTTGGTCTTTAATTATAAATATGTATGATATTTATAAATGCGTGTGTAATTTTTAATTTTAATAATTTTGAATGTTTACATGATAAAGAGGTCCTGCAAACTGTATTTAGGAGTTTAATCGCACAACTTTATCGTAATATAGTCTAAAAGTATTATTTTAATTCATTCCAAGCTTTTAAATGCCGTTTATCGTATACGTATATCAAAATTATTACCGCTTGAAATTGCATAATATAGTTTAAATACATTATTTTAATTTATAATTAACTCAATCTCGAATACACATAAAAAAATCTCAGAATTCGAGTCTTTAAATACTTATCGATTTACATTTATCGTGTATTTGGAAAATGTGTTGAATTTAACATAAATCGCATGTCGCAAACAATCCACTCAATTTTTTGAATTAATTTTACATAAGATGAATATATTAGAAGGAACACAAATATTATGTAATGAGAATAAATATAAAGAAAGATAATATCGACAGTTTGTAAAGAACCGTGGGAACATTTTTTTTTCAGAAAATTAACATTTATGATATGTTAAATTAACACATATTTTATTCATTTGTCTTAGAAATTAACGTTTTAAAACATATTATTTTTATGTTACTTGTTCATTTATATATCATAAATTGTGTCATTTTGATACTAAAAAACGTTGAATATCAATTTTACACAAAATCTTTAAATAACATAATCACATTATGTTAAATTAACACTCAAATATGTTAAAAAATTCAACACAAACTGTGACACAGAACGTGAGTGGACCATTTTTAATACAAATTCACAATTTTTTTTACTGTGCTATATCCGAAGTTATTAACGTTTAAAGCTGTACGTGGACATAACAAATATCTGCATAATTCGGGCTGTAAAATATGCAAAAGTAGCGAGGTATACAAATTTCATGTGTGTAATCCGTCGTTAAGGATTAAAAGGCACCAGCCATTTTCGGTGCTTTCCACGGGATCACAAAGTTGCGAAATCTATGGCGAACGCGTCGCTAAATCCGTACTATAAATGTTAATAAGTTCGACTAGGAGCCGACACATTTCATGAGGACTGAAGTTCCACTTTAAGGCCGATCTCGATTCTAACAACCGTCCTGGCCCTGTTCCAGAATCCTACTCTTGCGATCTTATCCGTTACGTTCCAATAAACTGCGCTGCGTTGCAATATTTCGTTAAACGCCAAAACGTCAAAATCTTTCCTTCTCGCTAAATCGAAACGTGCGATTGACTTCGAGGCAAGGAATTCCCGTCAGTATTCGACATTTTACCGAGCGAATTAGCATTACCGAAATCCAGCTCGTTTCTTGCGGAACACGTTGTTACTTCAAACTTGTGTAATACAATTTTGAACAGAATTTCGAGACTTCTCCGATCGACAGCATTACGGGTATTCCCCCGGATTTTCCTCCGGAGTTTCGTGTTTCCATTTTAATGAAAGATACCAGAAGTAAAACTTCGTATATTTGAGCAGTTGCACTTCGTTGCTTCCCGGCAAACGATTTAATTCATGCGCATATTTTTTTCTCTCGTATAGCAATTTTACGCCGGAATATGCCGGAACTTTTTTATGATGACGGGGGATCGCCTTGGAACGTGTCGAATGTATAAATAATCACGGCTTTTTCGATCTGTAAGCGCGCGCGCGGATAACTTATCGCTATATTGGGCGATGACGATGGTTAATCCAACGAAAATAGACACGCAACACGGTGGCGTTTAGTCGTTGCACCATCGCAATACGTCATTGTTCGCTCGTAACGCCCAAAGTCAAACTATAAACGTTCGCACTCATCCGCGCGAGCTCGAGTAATGGACTTTATTATGAAAGCATATAAATTAAATGGTTTATTTATTCCTCGTGCATTTCCCGGTGGCGTGTTGCATTTTAGATAGGCGTGAATCGCGCACGACACGTGGCTTCTTAGATTAAATTTTATTTCATTGTGGTATTTTTTTTTTTCAAGTGTTGTATAGAGATTTTCTCCTCATTGCTTGAGTACGCAAATCGAGAAAACATTGATTTAACGTCAAGTTTCTATCTGGCATACAATATCGACTGGCTTAAGTATGTGAGAAACCTGATATTTTATTGCATTAACCTTAGAACGCTATCGATACGTAAAACATACAAGTAAACGAGGTCATTGAGCGCTAAGCTGAGCCTTCATGGTCACACATTAAGAAATCCAATCTACCTTGCTAAAAGCTAGGGCAAGCGGAGACAAGTTTTAAAAAAATTCTGCCTGTATTATGTATCAGTATTCTGTATTATATAGGGTGTCCGGAAAATCGCTCGCAATACTTCGGAAAATGATTCAGGACCCAAAGAAAGAAAGAAAGCTATAGCTTATATATATATTAGGTGAACAACTTTGCTTCCGCCGTTTTCCTATAGATGGCTTTAGCGGTAAGTGGTGGTCGAAATAAATAGATCATAGACGTCATACAATAAACTTGGGCATCGGTCAATATAACCCCATAGAAACATTAGTCGATTTGTGTCTGCATCATAAAGTTATTCTCGATTGAAAATGTCAGTTTACGAGCCAAATTCTCGTCATTTGCGGGAGGTTTTAATTTTTTGCTTCAATATGAAGAAATCTGCAGCTGAGGTTCATCGAATGCTCTCAAATACTTATGGTGAGGCCGCTATTAGTGAAAGAACGTGTCGTGAGTGGTTTCAACGCTTCAAGAACGGTGATTTTGATGTCCAAGGTCATGCTCTGTATTTGGTGGGACCAGCTCGGCGTAGTGTATTATGAACTGTTAAAACCGACTGAAACAATCACAGGCGATCGGTATCGAACGCAATTGATGCGTTTGAGCCGAGCATTGAAAGACAAACGGCCGCAATACAACGAGAGACACGATAAAGTGATTTTGCAGCATGACAATGCTCGACCCTATGTTGCGAAAGTGGTCAAGACATACTTGGAAACGTTGAAATGGGAAGTCCTACCCCACCCGCCGTATTCTCCAGACGTTGCTCCCTCTGACTATCACTTGTTTCGATCAATGGCACACGGCCTGGCTGACCAGCACTTCCGGTCTTATGAAGAAGTAAAAAATTGGATCAATTCGTGGATAGCCTCAAAAGATGACCAGTTTTTTCGACGCGGGATTCGTACGCTACCCGAAAGATGGGAGAAAGTAGTGGCCAGCGATGAACAATACTTTGAATCATAAATGTATAACCAATGTATAACTTTTTTACAATAAAGCCTCGAATTTCGGAAAAAAACGGCGGAAGCATAGTTGTATACCTAATATATATATATATATATATAAACAAAGATCCGGAAATAAGTTTCCGCGAATTATAACCACTTTTATGTTAAAAAAATTGTAATTTATTTTTTAAAATCACAATCATAATTTATTTCATAATCTTTCATAAATAATTATATTTTGGATTATTTTGGCGTTACCCAGGATATATCACATGGAGGAATAGTCAACTTGACACCCTTTTTTTTTAATTTTTTTTATTTTTAAATTTGTTTTATTTTACTAGAAGAGAGGTCCTAATAATGTCAAAATAGTCTAAAATATATTTATATTAAAACACTATGAATTAAGCTATAATTGTGATTATGAAAAATAAATTACAATTTTTATAACAAAAAAGTGATTATAATGATTTATTTTCGAATCTATGTCTAGTTTTTTCTTCTTTTTGCGAATCACTTTCCAAAGTATTGCGGCGATTTTCCGACTCTGTGTATCAGTTTGAAATATGGGTTGATATTATAACAGAAAGTTGAAAATGATTTTAATTTTTAAACAATTTTGAATTATTATTTTGTGTTATACCATATATGTTATTTAAGTAATTTATAGGAGATACACTCATACAATTGAACAACACACTGTCTAAATTTTCTGAAGTGAATCTCTCACTCTAAAGACTGAAAATTTAATTACTCTTAAAAAAGAATAGTTCAATTTTCAATCTTTAAGAATTAGATTTTGTCTTTAGAGTGAGATTCAATCTAAAAGTTTTAGAGGATCTACATTATTTCAAGATTGAAATTGATGGTTTATTCTTTCTTTCCTTTTAAATGAATAATTGGATTATCTGTATTTATAAAAGTGTTAAATTAAAGGTTAAATGATAAATTTGTATTACATTAATTTTAACAGTTCATATATCTATAAGTCCATAAATCTATAAGTTCATCAAATTTATATATTTATATTCAAATTTATATATTTATATTCTGAATCCTAATAAGTTTAATACTTCAAAATTATTAAATTAAACTTCAAGATTATTAAATTAAAACAAATTCAATTTGCTTGTTATATAAAGTCGCTTCTTCAATAAATTTTATAATATTCTTCAAAAGAAAATAAATTCTTGTTTTGAGTATATAATAACGAGTTTTTCTAAAATTTATAATAAGTATATTTTAAGATTAGTATCAAGAGAAAGTTCTCTATTAAAGATAACTGTTATTCACTTAAAAGGAAGAAAGTAAACAGAATAATCACTTTTCTTAGCGATAGAATAATATTTGCATGTGTATGTATTTACATATCGATAAGAATCTTATATCATTCAATAGCAACAGCATTCTGGGGTTAAAAGAGCTTATTACGATACTCGTTTCGCATCTACCGATGGAATATTCCGGACTCGACGTTCTTCCGACGTGCACAAGTAGGATGTACGTTATAGGAGCGTGAGTGAACATGAGCAAGAGAGGTGAAGGGTTAAACAGCTAAATGCAATTTTTCCGGCGTGCATAGACGATCGCTCGTATCGGCTATTAGAAGCGGGCAGTTGCGTCTGCTCTCCCATTGTACGGTATCAATTTGGTGTACTCGACCTTTCGACCCCGGAGCAAACGGCCATTAATTCACACTTATCTCCCGCCGCGTACATTCGCTCGTTCACGAGAGATTTCACCGCGTGCGTATACAACTATACTCATCGGACAGCACGACGCGTCTTATCCGACATCTTGGCCGAGTTCAAGACGGCAAAGCGGCAAGGTATGCTTATTGAACGATTGTAAATGATTGGACTTACACTTAAAGAGAAGATTGGCTGCTGCAGTAAATTAGATGGTAAAAGTATGGCATAGTATTTTTAATTGATTGCAACAGCCAATTGTTGGTTGTATCAGCCTATCCGCAATATCAGTATAAGATTTCGATTGGCTAACGCAATTAAAAATTGGTTGCTACAGCCAATTAAAATTCCATATTTAATCATCCAATTTGCTACTGCAGCCAATCTTTTCTTTCATTGTATAAGTAACAATCAAAAAAAAATTATGTTCATTTGCTCGGCGAGCAGGCTAGCCGCTTTGTCAACGCGCCCAATGGCTGAGAGTTGAGCAGAGAAAATTAATCAGTTAGCATTTAGTGATTCTTTAATATGATTGATTCTTGCCTTTAGGTCTTCGCTAAATCTAAGTGTAGGATCGAATCATATTAAAGAGCCATTGACTCTCGGTATACTCTCGGTACATCACTGAATGCGGCAGTCAGCCGCAGATACTATTACGTTAAAAATAGATATTCACCGCGGTCAAAATATGCGTTAACCTCAATGTTCGATTGTGCGAGCTCGCTTCTTGGTGGAATTTCAAACGCGCGGCTGCACGTCGATCGCGTTTGAGCGCGGCCGACATTCTGATTCGTCGAAAATTATTTTGACGTCCAGTTGAATTATGTGCCGCGTGCTCGAACTGGTTGGCAATTGAATAATAATTACGATAATTGAAACGACAATAGCATTTGCTTCGTTGCGACATACTAACGCGTGATGAAATCTATTTATAGTGAATTTACATACTGACTCGATATAAATTATGTTTTCATATGTTTCGTGCGGAAATGCGAGCTTAAACATCTTGTGCGGTGAATTATCACGCTTAAATTCCCGACGATTAAAATTACAGCGCTACATTTAACTTCGTGCCGGATGATTCCAAATTACGTTATTTGTATGAGCGTTTCCGCGCTGTTTAGACCACAGGGGATAATGAAAAGAGAGAGAGCGAGTTGAAAGCTCAATTCGTTGTTCAATTTCACGAGCGTGGAAACCGCCTCGCTAACAAAATGTTAACGGCGACAAATAGCATACCTCGACACGCGAGATGCAATGCTAATAGAAATTTATAATAGCAAGTATTTTGCACGAGAAACAACGATCGTTGTCATTAATATATCTACGCTTTCTCGGGGAAGGAAGGGTGAAAGAGAAATCTTGGAGAGAGAGAGAGAGAGAGAAAGAGAGCACGAGGTAGAGTCTGCGTCGCCGTCGTCGCTGCCGCGCACGCTTTGCTCCTTTCTACCGGTAAAAGTAATCGATCGCCGCCGCCTGCAGACTCGCGCAGCACGCTTGCAGCTCTGCACTCCGGGCTGCATAAGAGTAGGCGTCGGCGTTCGCGTCGTACTTACGCCACTGCGGCATTGGCCTTAAGTGATGTCGACGATGAGATTTTTAAGCGTCAAAAATTTAAGCCTTAAAAAATCGATCAATCACAGTCCATTGTCCTTTTTTATATGATTGATTAATTTCTTGCATATGACAGATAGAAAAATATCATTTTGTTGCTAAGACAAGTAATTATTTAATTAATTTTCTTTTAAATAATGGTTATTTTTAATAAAGAATATTTTCTTGATAATAATCTTAAATGTACTTTAAAAGAAGAATTTATTTTCTTGTGAAGAATATTACAAAATTGAAGAAGCGACTTGTATAATAAGCAAGTCTAATTTATTTTAATTTAATCTTGATTGAAATATAAATTTTAGAATATGTTTTGAATAAATTGAATGTTTATAATGAATTATAGATTAGCTTAGATAGATATGATAGATTTGAGGATATATAAATTTTAAAAATATTTCAAACAAGTAATTATTGTTCACAATATGTATTTTTCTGTATAGCTTAAGTTTTATGTCTGAAAAATTCATGTAGATATCGCTTTAAGAACATTTCTTCCCAACATTTTTTCTCTTGATATTAAGACCTCTGTTATTTTTAACGATAGTGGTGTTATACTGTCATTTTTTACCACATAAAATTTATGCATCAAAAAATGTAATAACATTAACATTGTCATTAAGAATGTTTATGAAATAAGGGTTTTAATATCGTTGACAATTGTTAGGTATTTTCCAGCAAGAAATGTCATTTATGTCTCTCGCTGGAAAGCATCTTTTATTTCAGAATATTAATTAAAATTTCAACATTTCAAGGTTGTTATTTAATAGATTTGAATCATGGATTGTTAGATATTATAAAAAATATCTCTCAGAGATATCGACGCGTGATAATAATAGTTATTATTATACACGGAAAAATTCTTTTGCTAAAATATCTAAAAATTTAGCGTATCAATCAAAAAATAATTTTATTGGATTATCAAAATAATTATGTAGGATGCTCAAGTTTGTTCATAGAATAAGTTAAAACTTCTTGCAGCATTACTTATATTTAAATTTCTTATATAATTATTTAAAAGTTCAACAAAGTTATTTCAGTTCAGATCTGCATCTAGCAAAATTTTTAAATATTTCAGCAAATCGTTCTTTTTCCATTTAAATTCTTCGTAATGATAAATTTAATGACAAAAAATAAAGGTGTATCGTTGAAAAACTTTTGGTAAAGACGAGACATCGTTCGGCTGTTACCATAGAATTTAATAATTATGTGCATTTGATCGCGAATGTAAGTTTAATGTCCGGTCATAAATTCGCTGACAACCTTCGTCGCGCGAATAAACGCGAAAGCCGCTGCCCAGACTCGCCTCTAATGAATGATGGAAGGCGCAATTCCGAACACCTGATAACACCTTTGTTCTCTATCGCTACGAGCGCGCGATAACGACAAGGTCAGGGAATATATTGCCGTGACGGCAATCACGATATCCACGTTTACGATCCCAGAGCGCTTATCCCAGGGAGAGAACGCTCTTTGTACATACATTATGTCAGGAATCTCGCGAAGGTTTACTGCACCTTGATTGCACGTCCGCTTTCGTAACGACTGCGCGTTCGCGTCGGGTAAGAAATTCTTCGGAGGAAAAATTCCACTCAGAGTTCTCGTAAGGACTTAAAAAATATGAGGGAAAGAGAGAGACGCGTCACGATGTAGGATCATCAGTTACGTCAGCAGGTATCTGGGCCACTAGTTTAAAGGGTGAAGGCCCTTTTTGGCGTAATCCCAAAGCAAGAGGATCGTCGAGAGGATGGTCACCCATGTCACCTCGATCGCGCATTTTCACGCGATGAAGGCAAAGGGCCTTTGAATGAGCTACGGGCAAACGGTCGCTAATAGCATTTTGACGAGCCACTCGTACAACATATATAATCCCAGTTAGGTGTTGTATGACAACGCGACGGTTAGGTTACGCCGGTCTGCAGGCGGCATGCGTTCTGCGGGTTGCAAGAGGGGCTCTTGTTCTGGCTCTTTAGTTGATTGGTCATTCCGGCGGGAGAGCCAGTGACTCACTCTGATTCGGGTCTGCATTCTGCCTGTTGACGTTGCCCTCCATGCCACCAGCGAGAGTGTGTGCTCGCCCCGTTTCGAACTAGCGCTCACTTACGCCCGCATAACATGGGCTACGCCTCTCCGCAGTCCTGTCGTCTACTCCCGATACTTATCGTCGTAGAACGAGTTAGCGCTCAGGGCCGTGATCGACGAAAGGCCCTGAAAATTTTATTGGAAAAATGGTATATTTATTTCCTTTTCCGTTCTTTAACTTTTAAGGTAGGTGGCCACAACACCTCACGTACAGTTATCTTAAAAACCTGATTACTTTGAAAAAGGAAACTAAAAAGTATTGCTCAGAAGTCTTAAAGTTCATTATTTTTACATTCTTCTATTTCTACATTCTTTTATAAGGGTATAAATAATTGTATATACTATTAAAAAATATAATTATAAAGATAAAATTTCTTTGAGTTGTCTTGAATGAATATCTTACTACTAACACTGTTAAATTCGTAATGTCAAATTATATTCAGTTTGAATTATTTTTAATCATTTCTATAACTAGGTGTTTTTACGCCATTGTTTTTACTCAATATGTCGTTAATTTAACTAAAATAATAGAGAGAAATAACTCAACTCAATGATGTGTTGACTTAAATTTAGTTTATTATTTATGCACCAAATGTATATGTTAATATGTGACATTGTTTGCTTTGAAACTAATCACAGAAATGAATTGATTTACATTTTAATATATATTGAAATTGAAAATAACAAAATGACTCAAAATTTAATTCATGAGATTAATGCTCCTTTGGCAAAAGTACTTAAAAATGTTGAAATAAAGTTCAGCTCTTTAAATTTTCTAAAATTTCATGTCACGTCTTTTCTACTATTTCTATCTTAATCGTAATCCAAATTTATAAATAGTGATATGAGGTATCTCGATATTGGATGTTTTAAAGTTGAAATAGTTTTGTGACGAGATTTTCGCAGAGAAGGCTGACAGGTTCTGAACCGAAATTGCATCGAGGAATCCTTTTCTTTACCATGTCGTCTTTCCCAGCGGAGCGTTCCACGTTCCGTTCCTTCTTTCGGAGTCTCGATAAAGTCTCGCTATTACGGGCCTGAGGGTCCCATATGCCTTCGCCGCATCGAGGCAGTTGTGCCGTCGTTTCTTGGGCCAGTGGCAGCGATTCCTCGCTCGTGTACGATCGAGAGACGTGTTCCGATTGCTGCTCGTACAAAGCACACGTGTTTCTTCAAACCGCGTAATCGTCGAATTTGCGTGTTCGTTATCAGAGCACACCTCGATTTGTATCTGCCATTGCTAATGGATTTTTAATTCTGCGCTATCAATATATCGTGGACTGCGGAGTGGAAACGAGGTGACTGACGCTTTATTGAATTTGCGTCGTTGTTTCGACATCAATGCCGAGAATAACGCTGATAAAAGGAATTATTAAATACATCGAACCGTTTTGAAGCGGAAACGGACGTATGAATCATTATCGATGACATGAAACTCGATAACGGCTTTTTTCTCTGTACGGAAACAGGGAAAGCTCTGTATTACGCGTCGAGTCCTCGGAGAGCGTCCGAGAAAACGCGCGTGGCTGAGAAACGCGGAAGTCGCGCTCGTAAAGTGATCGTGGAATATTCGAAGTGCACGTCCCAAGAATATGCGCAGACAGTGCCGAGGATAGATGAATTCCTCACTCCAACATCTGCGTGGCATTAAATAAAAGAAACGAGTGAACGATGTTCTAAGGACGTGACGTGATATTTCTTTTCGAGGAGAAGAATTGTCAACGCTCCTCGCGAAACAGCTCGAGGGTGAAACTGTATCAACTGGTGGAAACGAAATTGCATTCGGCGTTGCGGCTTGGATTGTGTGCGACAATGATTTAGGAAAGTGCGCGTTTGTACGAGCAAAGCACAATCGCGAAGATACAATTGCCCGAGGAAACTAAGGAACACCGAGATCGACAAAAATCATTCACAATGGTTCACACGAGTTACGCACAGTGGGCCTGTTTGCCGAGCACGTACCGGAAGAAGGTATCGTACGCTTATCCGTACTTCGATTTGCGCACACTAGAAAGAAAAGATTAGCAGCTGCAGCAGGTGGTAAGATATGGCATAGCATTTTTAATTGGCTACAGCAGTCAATTTTTGGTCGCGTTGGACTATCCGCAATGTCAGTATATAATTTCGATAGACTAACGCAATTAAAAATTGGCTGCTGCTATTAATTAAAAATGCTATTTATATATGTTATTTCAGCCAATCTTTTTTTTCAGTACACATGCCGAAGAAGCACGTTAACCCTTCATGGATTCACGTCAAAAATCACATTCT
>NW_017259536.1:3786090-3796596 GCF_001594045.1 Atta colombica | reverse complement strand
GTGTTTAAAAAAAAAAAAAAAAAAAAAAAAAATCATAAACATGTTAACTTCGGAAAAATGAGTTTTTCAACTTAAAAAATTATAACTTTTTAAATTTATAATATTTTCCAAAACAGAGAATATTCACCTAATCCTCTTGAGACAATTTATTACTAACCTCATTTTGATTCACGGAATCATGAGGAGTTAAATATGAGGGGGAAATATGAGGGGTTAAATGATGTCTGGCAGACACCGCCTACAATTTTATGGGGATCCTGAAGTCATCTGTGTGTTTTATTGATTACTTTTTAAACAAATATTTTTCTCTACCTACTTTTATAAAAAAATTTTCCACAATTAAAGTATAAAATATAAACGATAATGTAGTCCAAACCGATTGACTGCTAAAAACGAAAAAGTTGGAAAGTTAGTTTTTTTATCAATTTCAATTCTGGGGTTAACTCGTAATAATATATATGCTTTATGTAAAAGTTGTGCACTTTGCATGTATAAAACAATCTTTGGACTAGGAATTACAATGAATAAACAATGTTGAGTTCTTAGAATTTGATTTAGTATAGATTATCATAAAAAAATTGGAAATCAGGGAATTTTCTGGAAAATAAAAATAAAAATTGGAAATCAGGGAATTTTCTGGAAAATAAAAATTCTTTGTTTTGTTAAAGAAGTTTGATATATGTGTACGTCACACGCGTAATTTTGGAATACTACCAACTTAACAATTTAAATCATACAAGTATAGGTTTTACTAAATCGGTAAAACAGACGACTTTAATTCGTCTTTTAAAGGCATAAAACTTAAGCTTTAAGGCTCAGTTTCACAATTCACAATTAACTCTTAACTGAGATTCAACTTATTCATTATTTCTTTCCAATCCTAGAATTGAAAGTGAGTGAGATTGTGAAACTGGATCTAAATTTTAAACCGTAAGAAACTGATCAATCAATTATTCTTCTCACATTTAACTGTGATTGTCAATTTTTTACTTTTTGATATTTAAAAATATACGCCTTAAAATAATAAAATATTTCATTGTAATGCCATTCTAAAGAAAATAGATGAAACGCTTGTTTTTCGCAACACAAGAATAATTCAGAATGAAACGGATTTGGCGTTGAGCGAATCTTTGAAAAGGATCCCTGGGAATAGTTCTATAGATAAAAACCGATCATTTATCTCGCGAATGTCTGACTCAGTTCCCTTTTTTCCCTTTATCTCGCGAGACCTCTCATTTATGACGAATATCGCGAATAGTTTCCGCGGAGTGAGATTCTCGCCCAGCCGGCGGGGATTACGTTCCTTCGCGAAAGGTGCCTCCAATTCCGTAACAATCGTAACTCAAGCGAGCGCCCGAGGCTTTAATTGCCGAGCGAACGCCGAGGCCTTCTCTCTCAATCGAAGGCTCCGTGGCTTGCGGCGCTACTCGGGAAGCAGACGCTAGTATTTATCGGCGAACATGTAGGATATAATCATCCAGTGTGCGCAAAAAGATCGAATGGCGACGATTAATAGACAGAAAACGACGTTGGGATTAGCGAAAGCGAAGTGTAACGGAAACGCCTGTGATGTTTTTCGCACATCCCTCGACCTCTTCGTCGATCGAATACTTGAGGCGCGACTAGAGAACGCAAAAGTATAATTGATGACAATAATAAATTTTATTAACGTGCAAGATATAAATCATAAAGATAGTATAAATTAGATAGGATTGCCACAAAACTGGAAATCAGAGAAACTAGGGAATTGTCATGGAAATTGAAAATCGGTCAGAGAAGTCGCGGAATTTTGCAAAATTTTCTGGAAAATTAAAATTCTTATCTTTAAAGAAATTTAATATATGTATGTTACGCAGTTTTGGAATTCTATCAACTTAACAATTAAAGATGTAAGCAGTGCCAACAACATTAATAGTAATTTATATTGCTGTGTTACATTGATCTCTCAACAAACTATTTTTAAATCTCAGGACGAAAATATAAAAAATTGTAAAATATTATTGAAAAACAGGGAGAATCATGTGTATGAAAATCAGGGAAAAGGTATGGAATTTTAGGATTAGGAAAAATTGTGACCCCCCCCCCCCTCTGTTAGAGTATTCCAAAAGGTGGCATCAGTAATACTATATAAATCAGCTGTTTGTAAACTTAGATCTTATTATAATTCAGTAATTGACATATGAAGTCAAATGTATATTTAATAAAATTACAATTACGACAAATGAACTGATATGATAGCGAATAGAGTTCTCACGATTCGTCAGAATGCATGCCGGATATAAGTCAAGTTTTTTCGATCTGGCCGGATAAAATCGGTATACGTTCTCCATTCCGGAATAGGATATCGTGAAAGTATATAGCTCTGCAAATATTTGCGCGCACAACGTTTGCTCTGTGCACACGCGCGCAAATCTTTGAAAAAAAAAATATTGATCGAGGCCGCATTCTTTGAGGCAAGGCCATTCGTAAAAGCTTCATTCACTTATTGTGTATCTCGAGTATTTCTTAGGGTCGCACCGTGTAATAGTAATGCAATAGTAATGCAGCTCGAAGAATATAACGGGTTGTGGAAAAAGAAAAAAATCGCAGAGGTATAAATCTGAATAAATAAAATAAAGTAGAATAGACTAGGACGCCTTTCACGGAGATTGTCATGCCGAGCTCTTTATCTAAATGCGACCGAACTAATCAAGCAAAGGAAGGGTTTTGTCTGCAAATGGTGCACTGAACTCAGAGATAGTATCAGATTGTTAATGAAAACGCGCTCTCGCGATCCTGCCTTTATAAATAGGTTCGTCGTCATCAAAGAGTCGTCTCTTAAGCATAGTTCATCGCTCGATAATGTCAATATTCAGTGCAGCGACTGGCGGTTTCTTTTCTTCAAACGCGAACGCTCTTGTCGCGTTTCCGCCCAGTATTATTACCCGGACGAATTGATCTTTACTTGCTCCAACAACCGCCATTATCCCTGGGGGCTCTCACAACCCCCCTCGAGATAATACTTCCATAGAAAGATGAGGCGACCACATCAGGGCCGTCGCGTTTTCGCATGTTGGCGGCAACGACGTCAGTGAAAGTCACGTACCTCTTGATTGCGGTCTTGTTCGGACCTCCCGCGCCGTCACGCCAAACTCTAATTGTGTTACGCAATATATGTCGCAGACATCCATTAAAAGTTCTTGCGTTATGTCAAAATGTAACGCGATTTGATTTGTACGAAGGAAATGTCCTTATACAGCACAGATTATTCCAATAATATTGCAGCAATATTAGGTGCTTTCTATTTGACATAAATCGATACGATATCGTAACTGCGATAAAAATCATCGTACTGCAATTTAAAAAACAGATTCTTAAAGCTGAAACTTTGCTCTAGCGAATGATATAATTGTAATGAAAATTTCGCAATAAATGAAAAACTTTTGCAAAAAAATTTTTTTAAGTACGAAAACTTTATCCTCCAATATAATGCTCAAACATTCTTCCTTTTTTAGTTGAACTTCATTGATTATCCAGTGCCAATTTATGCCACTGGATAATTAGTGACTATTGACACTGATTCAGATTTCTTTTCAATTCTAGCATTAGAAAGAGATGAGGAAATCTCATTACCGTACATTAAATCTCATTTAAGGATTAACCATAAATTGTGAAACTGGGCCTTAGAGAGTGTTGTAGCTCCTGTGCTGCACGACACGTCAAAATCGAAGGATCTTTTCAAAAGATGACTTTATCAGAAGAAAAGTTATTAGCCTAGAGATCCGAATGATGATAAAGTAGGAGAAAGATGAGAGCTATTGTCTGCGCATTCGGGATGGCTTGGCCTCCGTGCGACGACTTCATGCAGCTTTTAATGTCGAAAGTTACGACAGGTCGAAAATGCTACAATACATTGATGTTTATCGACAAGAGGAGCCGCAGGCTAAAGCGAGTTTTGAATCACCGTAGAACTATGGCGTGTGTATCAGAAAACTTGGGAGATGACGGGCGGTATTTGAACTCTGACCACCCAGGTTGGAGTCCGAGCTGTTATCCGCTACACCAGAGGTTCTCAAATTATGGGATTCATTTGCTGAAGGGCGACATTCTTTCATCCAGAAGGATTCAAAGATATAAGAGTGTCCAGACAAACAGCATAAATGTATGCATAAAGAAAATTATCCAATTGCATTTTACGTGCGTTTTTATAATAGAAATACATTTACGCTGTTTGTCTGGATACAATCTTATATCTTTATGTTTACGCAATGTACAAGTTTGTCTGGACAGACCCTAAAAATCATACGATTTATTCGTCATCGTGTATTCAATTGAATTTCACGATTAGATTATTGATCTCGAATGACAATGATAGGTTTTTCTTATACACTCTGTGTATATCGTATCTGTGCATGTATCTGTATTTATCGTCGCGAGTAAGATTCTGCTACAGTCTTTCTTTTTGCGAACGTTCCATTGCACTGTGGCTGACATCGCAGATGATTCAAGTGAGACTTCTTTGCAAACGGATGAGAGTACAAGAGATACGCAAGAAACTCGGGTAGTAACCAACGCCTCTCGGTTTATGATTAATTTAGTAATAAGAGCGGCGATTGTGGCTAATTAATTCCAGATTTGCAATCTGGAGCCTGTCCGAAAACATGTGCGGCCGTTGCAAACTGAGACCTCTCGGATGTCTCGATTGTATTTTGCTTTATATTCTTATTATAAAATATTCTCTTATTATATTATAAATTATATTATAATATAAGATAATATTCTTAATATAAAAATATAAGAAACAATTATTAAATTAATAAGCTAAAAATTTCATTATAACTAGAAGTTTTTTATTAAACAAATTTTGATAGAAGTAAATAGAATTTTTGGTTATCATAATTAAGTATTTTGGTATGCAATCAGATTATAATTAAGTATTTTGGTATGCAATCAGAAATTTAGATCTGATATCCATTAGAATCTGGATAGTGTGTATAATATTATACAAGGACAGTTTGGTAAGTCAATGACTTTAATTTTTGTTTATTTGACTTTTTTCTCTTGCACACAATATACCTCCTTTTAAAAAAGGATTTGATTTATCAAACTGCCTACGTAACATCCAAATATCTAATTATGATAATTATGGAAAAAATGCATGATTGGATTAATTTATGGTTAAAGAAATAATAGTAGAATTAAGCAGAATTTTTATCTGTCATAATTAAATAATCTAGTTAATATATATCTGTCATAATTAAATAATTTTAACCAAAAATTTTGTTATTTTCACTAAAATTTATACAAATTTAATTAAATGTGTCTGCTTACCATAATCAGAATATATATAATCAATTTGGTTATTTATTTTAATCAAAATTATAGATCATTCACACACATATTTTTCCAAACAGTCGATTATATACGTATTTCAGGTTAATTCAATCAATTTCTTTCATTGTAATAATACAAAACTATCTTCTAAAGTAATATATATTTTAATGACGCTCATTCGAAAATACTAGACGTCTTTCGTCTTTTCTTGATATAAATATCATGAAAGAAATTGAGTCGTCGCGGCAAGATTCCAATGATGCTCAAGACTTCGGCCTGAACGCTCGTTATTCGTCTTGTCGAGATCTAAAAGGCTAAGGCTAACTAGATGCGTCCATTAACATTGACCTAAAACCGTAAAAAACCGCGCCTGTCGCACTTCGCGGCGCATCCACATGCAGAATAACATTAAGTAGAATCGTCTCATCTCGTATACACTTGGTATCGTTAATCTGAAATTTTCACGGTTCAGTTTATCGCAATGTTATACCGCGTGCGTTACACCTACAGGAGCATCTCTTATGAAATTACGAGCGTTTGCCTTGCGATTAGAAGTCGTGGATTGTTACCTTCGTAACTTTCGATCGAGGTCGTGTCGCGCTGCGTTCCACGATATCGAATGAACGTCGCGATACGCAATCGTATATATAATACATACATTGAACGATAACCAGCGCATAAAATATCACGCGCGTATACTTGAAGTGAAACGCGAGCCGATGCACACGCACATGCGACGTGTAATGGAAACGTAAGAAGGCTTCATGTAAGGGACCGCGATTATATTGTATGTCATGTAAGAAAAGACGTCTTGTTTCATGTAATTGTCCAGTAGCTCCAAAGTCAATGGTTGATATAACGAACGCTTGAGAAATGTCGGTCTTGTACTTAAAAGCGGATTTCATGACTTTAAGAAATTCGATTGTTGTCTCGGAGAAGATATTGATTTTATCCTCTCACATTGAAAAAAATTTAATAAATATTTTTCGAATAAATATTTTTCTAAATAAATATTTACTAAATGTAAAGATACATTTATTTGATACAAAAATCATTAATTTGATTTAATATCGTTGAAAATGTCATGAAATTGAATGTATTTTTAAGTAAACAAGGTAAATTTAATTTAACAACATTAAATTTAATGTATCTGTTACTGAAAAGTATATTTTGTACACGCAGATGAAATTTAGTGCACTTTCCATAAAATTTTACCTATATTTGTCTGAAATTGAATACACGTGAACATTAAATTTAAATTAACTTCATTTTTATTTGGCAACATTAAATGTTTTTAATGTGCCTGTGTGAAATTTGCTTCCGTTACATGTACACGAAATTTCCTTTTTTCTGTTAAGTGTATTATTTTTTTTATTGTAAATATTTATTTACTGTAAATAAATATTTATTTAGTACTATTCGAAGAAATATTATTTAATAGATTTAATAAATTTTTTTTCACTGTAGTAATAATAATTTTGTCGTATTAACATTAAAACTGACAGCAATGTAATTTGAATTATTTACGACGGGGATGCGTGTCGGATTGCATGCGTGTGTAACGTCCGTGCGTGATGACGTGGGATTACGTCGAGCTCGACATCGGGGGAGAATGAGGAGCCTCGGGGAGTCAGAGGAACGTGGGATGGACCAAGATCAAGACGAGAGATGCGAGAAAGAGACGGACGAGGTGCAATCCGGCGAAAGTGTGACGCAGAGAGCACATCGGACCGCGTCGAGAGATCCCGATTCTAATATTGTCCTAGGCATCGGCCGGTCTGCCTCGCTCAGTGAACCGACCGGATTCGGTGCCATCAGCCATAAAATACACGCGGCAAGTCGGGACAGTTTCTTTTTTTTCCGACGGAAAAAGTGGCTCGCGATCGCTTACGCGATCGCGTCTTGTCGCGAACAGTTTTCATTTATAGCTAAGAAGTATGCGATTGTGCGTGGAACAGTGACGGGCGTCGCGACGTCGTGACAAGAGATCGGACTGTTGGTGACCCACCGGCAGAGGGAAAAGCTCACCGGAAAATCAATCGAGTAAAATGAGTCCAGAGGAAAATACGGGAGAAAATATACGGTGAGCGCCGGATGACAAGCGAGCAAGTGTGCGCAAAGGTTCATTCGTTGCGAAGATCGGTCTTGATATCTTTTTTTGACAATCTTTTAGAGAGCAAGACAGATAATGACAGGTATCACGAGAAGTAAAATTGAACATGTTAAAAGATGTATAGGCAATGGTAAATATAGATAGGTATGTCTCGAAAATCGGAACGTAATATTAATAATGAGTTTTCAACCAATTTAAAATCAGTCGTCCTTAATTGAAATGTCAAAATGTTAGTTCTTTATTCATAAATTCATGAATCGTCAAAAATTTGCTTTGAAATATCTATGAAGCTTCACAATGTTGAAATAATTAAAAAGATTAATATAAATTAAAAATATTGGATTTCCAGTGGAAACGTTATCGCTTAAAACCGTTTGAGATTCACGACTTCGTCGTTAATGAACATATATAATTTTATATTGGAATTTAGCTTCTTTGCTGATAATATGTTCTACTTTTAAACACACGTCATCGACAAATAAAGCGGATGAAAGCTTTTAGATATAAAACAAAATATCTCTTTGCTTCTTTCATTTTCTCCTTTCCATTTATCAACTCGATTCATACTTTTTCATGTCTTATACTTAAAATGAAAGAAGTATATATTAAGAAAATAGGGGAAAAAGAATAAAACGAATAAGAAATGCAGTCAGAAAGGAAGAACAAACTAGTATTTATCTATATGTATTTATAATTGACCGGAGTTGTTTTTTATTTGAAAACATATTTCTATAATATCTTTGAATTCTGAAAATTTGCAAATCACATTGCCACTAAAGAAATACGCGAATTTTTCCAGATAATGCAGTTTTATTGGAAAACACGTTTGCCGCAATATCGAAAGTCTTGAAATAATTTTGCATTTCTTGTTGTTTCAACTATATTTTCACATCCCGTTTTTCATCTTCTCCTCTATTCATTTTTATTCACTCGATAGCTGTTCATTTTATGCTGAAGGAAATTTTTTAACATCTCCAAAAGGACGGATTATTCTCGCTTTGTAGAGCGCAGTGAATTTACGTTGGCTAAAAACGGTAGCGCGATCGATTGCAAGCCGAGTATGGGTCACTATTGTGCGGGGTTATTATCGGGCGACTTGCAGGTGACATCGATAGGATCAGCTTGACCCAGCATTGAAATCGATCAATTTTTTTATGTAAATTAAAGATCTTTTATTAACACGCGAAATAGAAAATATTGAAGATAGACGATGGTAACGAAAAGCAAATTTTTCTTGATTTTATCTTGGTGTATATATACTCTTATTTCGAACTTTGTTTTACTATCGCAAGGCACATGTAGAATATTCGGGGATGCACGAGAGAAACTTGAGACGCGTCGGCCGGTGTGGCTATTTTGAATTCGGAAAGCTTCGTGCAAGCTCATCGATCGAAGGTCACCGAGTCACGAAGTATCGAGAAGCGAATATCAAAGAACTTGATGACCGCAAAATGTGCTTTTATTGAAATTACATTCGCGGGCGAAAGAGGCTCCATCGCCGCACACCGGCTCGACGGTGCTGTATTTTTAAACGAGCTACCTCACCGACGCGTTTTCGCTTTCACACTAATAATTTCTAACACGTGAATACGTTCCAAGCATTGAGAATTGTGCGAAGTTATATCATCAAGAGTAGGTTTATGCCATTATTCATCGTCGTGTTAAAAACATCGCGATTAAAGTGATATCTTCGGGTTCTCGAAGGTGCAAGTGATTTAACGCGACGTGAACCGCAATATCTAACGCAATGATAAATCACGGCGGCGGATCGGAAAATTGGGTGTAGAAATTAATTAGAGACTTAGCTTAGCCTACAACGTAATCCCTGGCTATTAGTAGCCGAATGCATGGTCGCGGTTACCGATACGAATATTTCATCGCAACTAATCCGATCTTATATTCTGTTCTGTTTTGGACAGCAATAGGAATTTGGCTTTTAATTTATTGCACGCTAAGAAGAGAAGAAATTTCACGTTATTTATGAATAATTAAGATCACATTATCATAATGAATTATTGCGACAAATAATTCACTTTCTCTCTCTCTCGCTATTTGTTTATCTACGAATAATATGTGTAGAATATGCAGAAATTAATGAAATACAAAATTTCTATTTCACATAATATTTTACCTTCACCTTGTTTGCCTCAAGGAATCACATTGATAATTTTCCCTCTCTCTCTCTCTCTCTCTCTCTCTCTCTCTCACTCTCTCTCTCTTTCTCTCTTTTTCTCTTTTAAACGATATAAATAATCGAGGGTCGTGCAATGCCAGTCACATGGCGACGTTGATTTCTTGAGTACGCGCCAAGCACTTGAAGCGAGTTTAAACAGACTGAATTGAAGGGTTCCATAAATAAAGAGGACATTGTCTAACGAAAAGATTGAAGTATCAGTCATCATTGACGAATCCTGCTTATCGCATGGGAATATATCCGCCGCTTAAATTTATCAAATGATATCAGTAGACGCTTCGTCCTCGACACTGCATCATCTTTACTCTCAGCTCGTCAATTACGATCTCCAGACGACATCGACGACGGAATGCACAGCGGGTTAATATCCGTTTTCAAGCTGCCGAGAACATGAGCGTCTGATTTGTTTGACGCTGATAATTCGAGGGGGCGTCGACGCAGTTCCTCGTCACCTTCGTCATCATCTCGCAAACACAGAGGAGTTAGTCGATTTTTACGTCGTGCGATTTTACCGAACGACACGGAATTTTCGTTAATGAATTTGTTAATACTTCATAATTCGTGAATAAGTAAATAAGAAGCTTTTGTAGTGCAGGAACAGGTGCATCAGGTGATAGTATTCTCACAACAGGAAATGGCGTGTGTGGGGTGGGTAAGATATTCTACCGGACAGTTCCGCTTTTTTCTATTTTTAGAAATCTAAATAATTGTGCAAACAGGATAACAGTTTCTTTTTTAAGGAGAGAGAATTGGAATTTATTTTATCGAATTAACAGCGAGTTTCCGCGAAGTCATTAAAAAACCAAATTAAACACAGAGTTAATTGGCTTTTTAATTTTTACGGTTTTTTTATTTCTTTGAATTAGATAAGTAAATTTAATTTGTT
>NW_017259536.1:3777092-3785990 GCF_001594045.1 Atta colombica | reverse complement strand
TATGTAAATTTATGTATTTTTCATGAAAAACAATCTGATATGCCGAATATAAAATATTTTTGACGTATATTTTGATTCATGTTTTTTTGATTATTTTTATAAGACACTTTATTGAACGTTTTAAGCAACTAGCGAATATTCATGCAATAGATATTGATGGCCAGGCATTGGATTTCGCGGAAATAGAATATTGGATATTGCATAAATACCACGAAACGTGACTATTCAAACAAAGTTTATATGGATATTTATACAGAATACCAATGTTACTGTAATGGATCGTGCATGACGATCGATACTATTAAAAATATACGCCCAGTGCAACATACGTGTTACGTGCGAAGTGAATATTATCGGTTCTGATCTGAATACACAGGTTGTACGAGGTTTTTTTCTCGAAAAATAATTATTAACTTACAGATATATTTGAGAGAATTACGGATTAAATGTTATTCCAATTTAACTTGTTTTAGAGAGAGTATTTTAGTCTAGAACACGAAAATGTGTTCTATCTATTTTATTATCATTATATTTTATATAATTATTATTAAATTATTTATTTTTGGACATTAAAAAAAAATAACTGCACATATTCTATTTACTTTTACATATCTATCTACTTGTACATATTTAGTAAAATTACAAATTTTGGAATGACTGTAAATGTTCATTAATGTTTATGTTATATAAATTTAAAAACAAAATGTAAAAAAAAACATGTATCGGTAGTTGATATGATTGTAGTTTTCTAACTTAATCAAAACAAAATATTTAAAAAAGATTTTGAGTTATTATACTCTGGGAGAAATATTTTATACATTGTAACCATTTATTTCGTTGATATATGATTAACAGAAATTTTTTTATTTTTTTATTAAAAAATTGTGTTCTTTAATCGAAATTTAGGTACAATAATCAATTTTTCTAGTCATCTAGCGCAGTTTGAACATTCACATAGTTATTTTAATAGAATTCTAATAAAATTATTTTTAGATATGTTTTTAAAATTTTTAGAGATACTTCAGCAAAACAATGCATATATTGATTTTTTAACAAAATTTGTGAATTTAACATCTATAAAGAAATAATTGATTTATAAATGTTTTAAAAATATCCCAATTCATGCGATAAATAGGTATGTATTTTATATACGCAATAATTGAAATTGATGGGATTTAGTTTCTAAGAAATCGGGTCAAACGACTTGAAAAATACGATTTTGAAAGAAATTTAAAATTTCAAATATGCAATGCCAGAAGTAACTTTATCTCTCATATTGATGATACTGAGATCATCCAACAAATCTTCCTCTAAATTTTTATTTTTCTTCAATCTATTGAATCAGCTTGAATCAGCTATTTTTGAGCGCGTCGACAGCGCATTAAACGGCTGTGCGTTACAAATTAAAAATATGTCTTCGCTATTTTGACGAGTATATCAATAAAATCTTTTTTTTCAGGAATTTATTTTTGAGATTCTAAATATTTATAAAAACCTAAAAAAGAAAAATAGTTTTTTTTTAAATTCTAAGATTAAAGAATATTCCGTCAAACAACAGATGAAAGTTAAGTAGGAGTAGAAAAGTAGAAATCTCAAAACGATCTAAAATTGAGATCTGTGATAAAAATCAGTAAAATTGGCCGATTCGCATCGTATCGTATGTAATTACCATTTTAAAGGTAAAAGGATGCTAAGGATCGTCAAACGGACAAGCGAACGCCAGTCAAACAACGACACCGACGTTTATATCGCGATCTGTTTTTCCTATCCTCGGGTGCAGTGAGTTTAATTGCTTTCCTCTAGTCTGCCTTCTAATTAAGCCTTCAACCTTCCTTGATTGAAACTAGCCGAATGCATAATGCATTTCAGGAGACGATCCTTTCTTCCTGTCTCCTTTGAACATCACATCGCGATTTGCCTTCATCCTCCTCGTTTCCCGCGAATCCCGTTCAGCTAATAGTCAAAGTTTGTCGTCGTTATCGTCGTTACGATGTGATGCATCTTCGATTGAATTATAATTAATGTGCGCCTTGCTTATGAAGCTAACAACTTGTACTGTGAACCGTTTCCAGAGACACAAGTATCATTTAAATTTAAAAGTAATATAACGTGTAATTTATTTGCACACAGTTTTTCCTGCAACTCTGTAGTGTATCTTATTCCAAAATTACAGTAATTAGTACAATCGCGAATATACAGACGGATTTCTTCTCGTGAAAAAATTTATCTCGTCTTAATTAATACAACTAAAGCGAGCCGTGAAACGAGGAGAAATTTTTGCTCCTTTGATATTCATGAGAGTGCGAAGATTATGAATTAATGCGAAATTCATATATTATGACACTTCTGTTTAATTACGAAATTCTAACTGTTTCGCTGCTCGCTACTAAAAGTACTTTTAAAATAATTAAGTGCTGAGTGACCAAAATTTAGTTGGAAATTATGACCGAAATCAATAAATTGTGAATTTATGTGTAACTTGTATGTGTGTGTGTGTGTGTGTGTGTGTGTGTGTGTGTGTGTGTGTGTGTGTGTGTGTGTGTGTGTGTATGTATAATATATCATTTATAAATTACTGTTATCTTGCACGAATGCTGCGTATCATGGTGGGTGTTTCCAGATTTATCGCTGGGGCGGTGTGACCGCGATCAACAGCTAAATTACAATTTAGTATCTGTCTCGAACGGCCACATTTCACTTCGCGGAAACAGATTTCAAAGCAAGATATTGAAAGATCCGACGTATATTTTCTTAGAGTGAGACATAGTGAAATGCATTCAGCTCACGTGGCTCGAAAGTGTCGACTACCTGGAAATCCCTTCGACTTGTTACGTATTTCTTATGCATACGCAATTCGTGGGTAGAGTCTCTATCTCTCCTTTTCCTTGTAAATACGGTCGACGTGTCTAAATTCCAACGGAATCATAAAAGTTCCGCGTTAAATTGTCCATGAAATATTTTGCGTTAAACTTAATTCAATCCTATTTTACTTCATAATTACTTTGTCCATATATCAAGTGAAACGATTTGGCATTCGAATTTGGAAACTCCACAGGATTGGGAACTTCTCCCTCGTGGAATTTATACAGTCATACGTCACACGTGAAGCCGAGTCTTAGGAAATGCCATCGTAGCGCAAGAAAAATTTTATTTTGTGATAAATGCGTAACTCGAGCAGCCCGCACTCGGCATTTTGCAATTTCCCCATTTCCATCCCGTCGAGATTCTCCGAGATGCCGTAATTTATATCTGGCAAGTTTTTCTGCGAAAAACAGCGGAAGTTCGCACTCGTCACCGACGAGTACATTATGCATGCCCGCGCTTTGTTGTGCCGGTTCTTCGTAACCGATCGTTATGCGTGTGATTGGCTTCACGTGAAGTTTCATGTCCTATTCGATAGCGGAAACTTTACGGTACCTCGAATGGAGAAGACCGCTAACGATCCTCGACGAACGGTTATTTCTCGGTTTCGACGATGTCTTTTGTGCGTAACGGGCTGTCTTATTGCGATAATCACATAATGGCACGAATTGGCTCCGTCAATTAAAGTTGGCACGAAGTCGTCGTTCTCTATATTTTTCGCTTGGTAGATGGTCACGAAAGGGATTGAAAAAATCCATTTGTTATAATACTTTCTTTAAGATAAATTTGAGAGATGCAGCTTGATTAATATTAAAATATCATTAGTGAAAAGAAACACGTACTTGGCTTGATAATAAAGTTCTCGAACTACAACAATAATGAAGAAACACAAAACATTTCACAGATAACAAAATATTATATTTTATCTTTCAAAATAGTCCCTCATAATACATCAATACTTATATATACTTCATATATCATCGATACAAAGCTTCAAAACATTTTTTAAAGTCCGTAGCTGAAATATTATTTAAAGTGCTTATCACATTCCTCTGAATATCCTTTATGTCTTGAAAATGTTTCGTTTTTTGGATTTTTTTTTGGAACAGCATGAAATTTAAAAAAGCCAGTTTTGAGTAAAATGGGCATACACAAGGGATGGCGTTTACTTCTCTAAATTTTGAAAGAGAAACAATTAAATTTATGTTCTTATGGATTTCCACTCAGGTGGATCACAACACAGTTTAAAAACAATTAAATTATAAAACTCGTTTTAATGATGAAAAATTAAATTCGTAATTCACGCGTTATTCATGAGAAAGTTAGATCCTCAAAAATCCTCTGAAGATCCTCAAAAACTTTAATATAAATATTTTAATTGTGAGAAAATAAATTTTTATTTCCCGACTGAAACCCTGGTACATCCATGTTAACAATCTCTTTCTTGGTCAAGGAAATTGTATGACAACGTTCCTGTGTACAAAAGAATCATCATTTTTGGCCAAGAAAGGGATTATTAAGATTAACAATCTCTTTCTTGGCCTCATGATAAGTTAGCTATTTTATTAGTTGAATCTGGCTTTTTTGAATTCAAGCTGTTCCCAGAGCTCAAAAATATAAAAAATATTTTAAGATGTAGAGGATATTCAGAGGAACGTGACGAATGTTCTAAGTAATATTCCAACTACGGCTTTAAAAAAAGTTTGGAGGTTTTTGAATCCAAGGTATGTATATTGATGAGAGAGATCACTTTGAAAAATAAAATATAACAATTTATTACGTGAGATATTTGTGTTTTTTTTGTTGCTGCCGGAAACATTAATGTTAGACCATAAAGATATTTAAAGAATGTCACAGTTGTATAGAGTTGATAAATGGGAGTTCCAGTGGTTTTTGTCACCGTTAGGTCGATTTGTTCTCACAATTACGCAAAGATAACGTAACGGTTGGGAAATACACGGAAAAAATGCGAGATCGGTTTCACCGAACATCGGCATCGAACGTGCTCGGGAATATTCAATTTTTCGGTCTGCCGCGTCGCATGATTGCTGCGCGTATCTTCCGCGAGAGATATAAATCGTCTCGGAAACACCGATATAACATATAATCAAATACGAAATTCCGACCGATTTTTTAATTCGATGTAAGAATAAATAAAAATTGTTCTTAAGAAAAATGTGGAAAAATCAATTTCGAGTTTGGACAGTCAATAGAAAGACAATTATTTGAAGAAGTAATTCCTTCTTTCTTTGAGTTATAAAAATTAAGGACCATGAAATTTTTAGAAGTCTAAGAAGAATTTTTAACTTTCTGACATTTAATTTGTTTGCAATCTAAAGACTATAAAGCATACAAAAAACTTAAACAGTGAAACGTAAGCAATAAATTAATTGGCCAATCACAGTAAAAAAATCATAATGTCATAACGTAATTAGTAGCAAAGCCAATTATTGATGCTTACACATTTTACTGCTGAATTTTTTTGTGTACTATAATCTTTAGATTATAAAAAAATTAAATAAGCCAGAAGAGTTAAGAGTTCTTAGTCTTCCAAAAGTTACTTTCTTCTCTTATTCTTTTCATACCGAGTTGCTCGAATCCCTCGACAGATTCTCAAACGGCGCGTCCAGTATTATTCGCGCGATCGTGGAATGAATTATGCGAACGTTTTAGCAAAGAGTGTGCGAAAACCCGCGGGCGGGTTCGGCAGCCCTATGATCGCTTATTATCCTGCTGAGTTACTGATACCCCGCGGAGTTGGTCACGATGATCCTCGACCAGTCCTGCATCATCTTGTCTGATTTTTCTTTCGCTTTCCATCACCACGTTCTCGCCTTTGGATGCTATTATCCTGTGTTGCCCGAAAGCAATTTTCTCCGTCGCTTTCTCCAATCGCTTTTGCGGCCTCCCTTGGCTCGCCGCACGACGTTTAAAGGGTCGTTAAAATCGGACGGAACTTGTGTGGTACTTGAGCGTAAAATGAGTATCTCAAAAATATTGTGGTCGAAGTAGATTAAATAAATAGAAGACTGAATTATTAAAAGTAATAAGTTATATCGAAATCAATATCTTTAAATTGATGAAAATATCTTTAAATAAAGAGTCATCAATTAATTGTAAGTGAATAAATAATTATTTATTAAAAGTTTATTTATACGCGGAATTTATTAATGCGGAATTTAGAACCATACGATGTCGCAAACATCTCAGAAAGTTCTTTAGTTATGGAAGTAACTCGCGTTAGTTGGTAATGAAGCAGAGTGTCCCAAGTTTTGTCGATGCAGCTGGAAAGTCGTGCGTCTCGCATAGTTAAAAGTTTGAAAGACTTATGCGCAAAGTGTGAAACGTGAAATTCTGTCTAGTTCAACGCTCGGCCGCTCGTTTTACATCGAGCGTGTTTTCGTGGCTGCTTGCTCGCTTGTCGAGTTGATAATTTGGCTTTCTGCCTTCTACTATTAAATTCATAACGTCAAATTATATTTAACTTGAACAATTTTTAATTATTTCTATAGGTCGCCTACTCCTCAATATGTCATTAATTTAATTAAAACAATGGAATTAATCAATTTAACTCAAGAAAATTAAATTCGACTCAAATTTAGTTTATTATTTATTACATTGAAAAAATAATAAATTTTAATAAATATTTGTTTGAACAGTTCCAAGTAAATATTTACTAAATGTAAATGTGTATTTATTGGATACAAAAATCATTCATTTAACTATCATTTCTTTTTATCGAATAAATATTTATTTACTGTAAGTAAATGTTTACTTAGTATTTTTTACAGAAATGTGTATTAAGATTTAGACAATTTTTTATGAGTGCATGTTAATATGCATGAGTGTTAATATTGTTGTATGTATGTTAATATTGTTTAGTATAAATCAAGCGATAACTTCTGAAATGGATTAATTTACATTTTGACGCACAAGGAAGTAAAAAAATAACAAATTATTTAACTCAACAGATTGAGTTACCAAATTTTGATATTAATGTATCTCACGACAGTTTCCTTCGTAATACATATCAAAACACAAAAATTTATCTCGTTTATCCCATTCTATTAATGCAATTTAAGCAAACGTTAGTTTCGATAATCTGATTTCAATCTGCACGATGTTGCTTACAGCAACGTACATTTTTCACCGCTGAAAAAAGAAATAAAAAGAAACGAACGCGTACAGCGCGATTGATACGCACATTTCTAATCAAGTAAAATGAGAGAAACAATGCGGTCTGGCTGGAAGCCAAATTTGCGTAAACAAAATTGAATTCGCTCTGAAAATCAGGTCGCCATATATCTCATTGTTACAGCTACCTCTCTTGTCCCTTCGTTCCTCCCAAAATCCAAACAGTATCATCACAGGAAAGGTCAACCGGAAAACTTCCCTTGTTGTTCCGCTGTAACCGAAAAGTCTGGCGCCGGTATGACGGCGGTCCAACAGTGCATCCTGTTCAGAGGACGAGCGCCAGTATTCTTTCACCTCCGGCGCGATGTGCACCGCGTCTATTCTTCTAGTCATCTTCTAGTCTTCATCTCGGGATTGAGAGATATTGTCAAATTCATCTTTTGTTCGCGAGTAGTTCTCATTTAGCAAACTCCACTCGCTCTCGTTATCGTAATATCAACTCGCGATTCTCATTTTTATTTAATTTTAACTGTACGTATAACTCATTGCGATAAATCACTCGTCAAATCGGACGAATCAAAGGCAACGACTTAGAACATAGAATGCTTTGATCAATTCGATAGATAGGAGGAATTTCTACATGTAACTTTGAAAATTTTCCAATATATATAAAAGCAAAAGCAGATTACAAAGTAAGTAAACCACACACACGCGTCGTTTGTTTTGTGGATGGAATAAAAGAAGTTAAACGTTTTAAAGCTCACGACGTTTGACGATAAAAGTTTCTGTGGTGACAAAGGAGCAAGATCGGAACGAGCCTTTCTATCTAGTTATTTTCACGTACCGCGGTAGCGTTTTGTCAACCACGAGAGTATCGAACGAAGAAGTTCTTCGAGATGTTGAAGTTCCGAGTCGCATCCGGCCAACGGAAGTGCGATAGCATGGTGAGAATCTTAAACGTTTGGAACTTAAATCTCAACTCGATATGCGGAGAGACGTCGTCGGTAGAAAGTTAATTTTTCTAGATTTATTATAAGAAATTCCTTATGAATCCTTCATTCAATTTTGTTCAATTGCAATGTCAACAGCATTGTCGAAAGCTCGACTATTGATGCGATTTTTTTTTGTTTTACATAGGTTTGGTTTTCCAGTTCTCTAGTTAATTTATGAGACTTATGCTCGTTTCTATTAATGTAGATTAACTTTAGTTTCGGTTCAACTTATTTTTTTTCTAATTTTTCCCAGACAATAAAAAGTCCAAATTTGAGATATAAGATGTTTAAAAAAATATTTTTAATACGTCTTTTTGATGTTTTTAAGATATCTTTTGTTTTTTATTTTGGAAATGTGTGTTGTCGGAGCTAGAAAAAGATAACGAATTATTTAAACCGAGATTAAAATTAAGCTATAGATAGAAATAGACATCAATCTTACAATAATATACAAATTTTTTAAAAATTTAAACTGATGATTTTGTAATGTGTAACTCTTAAAGTTACCATTACAAAGCCATCAATGACTGATCATAGCTAAAAAATACAATTTTTTTCATTGTCATCAGGTTAAGTGATTAAATCTAAACTATAAGTTAAATAAGTAATCCGCCACTTTTTTAACCTTTGTAGCATTAAATCCAAACTATGAGTTAACTAAATAATCCGCCACTTTTTTAACCTTTGCAGGATGGGAAATCTATAATGACGGTGAAAGTAGTGTCATTACTCATTTTGAGGCAAAGGATATAATGAAATAATGAATTATAAGATTATATTTTCTAAAATTATAAATCTCTAAAAGTTAATATACATGGATGCTTTTGCGATTTATGAAAAAGTTAATAATCTTAAATGACAAATATAGATATATAGTTATTAACATTTAATATAATATTATAATATAAAT
>NW_017259536.1:3769647-3777068 GCF_001594045.1 Atta colombica | reverse complement strand
TATATATATATATATATATTTGTATCATTTATGTTATAATATTTATCTTAAATATTCTGTGGTATTTATATTTCATCGTGTTTTGATCTACCGTGACGGTAATTTATTATCGCTTCGCCTGTGCGGCCGTTTTTAGATAGCGTCGATGTCTGAGAAGTTGCCTGCCTTTAGGCGCACTGAAGACCTGCAGTAGTTCTCAATTTCTGGTTTGATAACTCGCTCAGCGATTCACGATATAATTAAATCATATTTACTCGCATTAATTTGTGTTAAGCGATCATAACTCACTAACTTTTACGTATTCCGTCACCAAATTTTTTTGACCGCACGATTACCTATTGCAGGTGAATCCGGGAAGCAAGGCAGCTCAACAAGGGGTGAGAGAGGGTGATCTGATCAGTAATATTAACGAAAGAAGCACTCGAGATCTGACTAATAGTGAGGCGCACGCTCTGTTACGTAATTCTGGGGAGCAGCTAAAACTCGGTCTCAATCAGTAAGTGATCGAAATATTTAGATTTCTTTGTAGTACACTGAAAGAAGAATTTTTTAAATCTAAGAAATTTTTTTTGTTGAACAGTTTCCAAATAAAACATTTCTTTACTGCAAGTAAATATTTATTAAATGTAAACATTACTTGTAGCAAGTATATATTATTCTAAAAAAATTTACTTGGAACAATCATTTAAGAAAAATATTACTTAACAATTAGATTTAGAAAATTTTTTTTAATGTAATAAAACAGAATTTTATTATGTTCTGTTATTGTTAATATAATTCGACCAGAAATTTTATTTTGATTCATCTGTTTTTTTTTTCACAGAGAAAATATCGGCTCGCCAAAAAGGAGGATCTACAGGAGCAGTCTGCAAGAGAACATCACTACCGAAATTCAGAACAGTAAGTATTTTCTGCAAAAATCGATCTGTCGCTCGCTTATAAGAGGGATGTAATCGTAATTCTGTCATTTGTGTGTCACAGAGATCACCACCAGGACCACAACGACAACGCGCACACGGACGGAGTCGGAGAGGAACGTTGCCAGTAAGTTCTCTGTTTCCTTATGCAAACATCAATTTTCACATTGTTCTGCTAGTGATGAAACACTGACTCTTAGCATAATTGAAAATTGTATTTACTTGTAAAACGCCGTTAACAAGAGGGATACAAGCGTAATTAACAATTTACAAATGATATCTGACAGAAACTTTTGACGAATGGCATCGAATAAGCTCATGATTACTTAAGTTACGTAATATAGCGTCGAATTTACGAGTACTTTCCAATCGTTGTTTGAGCAATAAGCCACCGTGTTCGATATCGATTCCTGATTAATCTCAGGTGGTATCAAACGTCGAGCAAATCGTTATTTTTCAATAAATTTTTAACACTACAACTTTTATACGCGCTTATAATTGCAGCGTTAATAATCGAAATAATTGCAGTAACATAATTAATTTATAAAGCAATCGCGCGAGTATCGTAATTGCGTAAATAATCTCTAGAATATTGATGAACCACAAGACAATCAACGCGCGTTGACAATTTGTTAATAATTAACAAATTCAGAATTTACGATCGTTCTCGTTTCTGCATCGCGTTACGTCGGAGAACCCAGAAATTATCCATGCATGATCACCGATGTTTGATCGAGCACAATAATCCTGCCAGTTAACTGAGCGTACAATGCGCGTAGTTTAATTATTTCCGATCTCAACGACTAACAATGGCGGCCGGTTCCTTTATGCGCGACAACCGCAGAAACCGAAGTTAGCGTCGGTAATGTTTTGATTGGTCGAATTAATCATGCTAGTTTTTCATGCGTTGCTGTCGATATTTAGTTAGCAATTATTATAGAAGAAAAACAGAAATAATTAAAATTTTCTTTCAATCAAACTGAATAAGAAACGAATTTTTTTAATTTGATCAATTTTTCACTTTCTAACTGCTTTAGACAATTTTAATGTATATTAAATTTGAAAATATTGTCCGTTGAAATTATTTAATTCTATCGACATCAGATGAGATCAGATATACATAATAATGTAGATGTTGGAAAAATAATCAAAATTTTGAAAAATTTAATTAAATTAGAATTTGTTTGTATAAATTACTAATTAAAATATCTTGAATTGAATTTAATTTATTGGAACCATGATAAAAAAGATTTTTTTATCATGGTTCCAATAAAATTAGATTTGAAGGAGTTAAAAAAAAATATTTATGCATGTAGCTGGAAAAACGGAAAAAGTTATGGTTGAAATAATTATGTCGGAAATCTTCGTATAATCGAGAGATATCGGTTTCGAAAGCTGGAGAGATTTTTGTCTCTTCCAATTAATTGCCGATAATTAGCTTATTCGAGTCCTCGGATGACTGGATAATAACGAGCCTAATAAGTCCACAATGTATGACGTGTACGAACCATAAATGTACGCGGATCATCCCACTCGTTATTACCCGGCTCTTTTCTCCAAATTGCCCGCTCGTCGTCGCGGTACAGTGCGCATCCAGACAGGGGCATACCCACGCCATGCGTCGAATGTGCATGCGTGTTGTTCACGCACACACGCAACACACCTGTCCCCGGCTCGCACGTATATTTTCATGTACACGAGCATACACCTGCCACCACAACGACACGCAGCAATTCCGTGCGGGCGCACCCTTGGCTCTCCGGGAAGACCCTACATCGAGGAGGCGACCCTCTTCTTCTTCTCTTCTTCCTTCGCTGGGCCGCCGCCTGCGGACCCACCTTTCTCGTTCAGTATCAGGGAACACCTTGTCGAGCGCGTCGCGCCGAGCAATCAAGTTTCGAAGTAACTTATTTCAAAGAAGCACCGGAATCGCGAAGATTTTCGGCTTTTCGTGATCGAGGATCGGGGATCGATCGCCTGATTTTCCGGGAGAAGTTATTGATGGAAAAGTGAAATGTGAACATTGTAATTAAACTAAATATTTGAAGACTTGGAGAATTTAAATTTAAATAAGAGACAATAGAGAGCAATGACATTAAGGACGATGTCAGTGCACAATACTGCAATTAATGTATTGACCAATTCAGATACAAAATCAAAATCCCAAACGTTTTTATTCACTGATGTGATGAATCATCATCTTTCAGTAGATAAATACTTACAAAAATTCACAATATATGCAATCGCAAGCTTTATCATGCTTCGATAAAATTTCTTTAAGACCTTATCCCACAGTAAAAAAAGTGCAACTGATCCTCATATATGAGTTCATATCGGAAAAAGATCTCTTGTAATGGTTTCTGTAATGTTAGAGAAAAAGTATGACAGTCCACGATTATTGGCAAAGTTCCAGAATAAAGCTTATATTTAAAAGTGGGCTATAGAATGAGATAAAAAAATATAAATTGGAAAAAGAATTACGGACTCATACAAATATAATAAAATTAAATTATGATAAAAATTTGCAGATCTGAGTAATCACGTAATTTTCTTTCGATGCGAAGAGATTTTAAATGCAAGAAGATAAGGAAAGTGTAAGACCGTTGATAATTATGTGATCGGTCCCCTGATCCTCCGCTTTATGATAATGTAATTTCTCGTGTAATTTTTTTTATCAATTTGATCGACAATTTAGTGAATGCTCAAGCAAATATACAGGGTAATGCCGATGAGTGTTCAATCAGGAAACGCGTACAACAGCAGGGATGCCTGTGAATGATGGCGATCGTCAACAATGCGCGTATTATCCGACGGTACAATGGTCGCGAATCGCTGTTTAATGAATCCGTATGCGATTGCGTAATGAGGAAAGAAAGGGCGCGCTGGGTGAACTCGTCGTGACAAATCACGCGATGAAAGTAAATTCAGCGTGGACACGTTGGATCAATAATAATTAATCAATGATAATTAATTAAGCTCAGTAGAGGTGACAAATTGAAAAATAAATGATCCTCCATAAAAATGAAGCTTTTCGATTGTATTCGGTGCCTCAAGACGCTGAATCAACGACAGTCGTCGCGACAACGCAATTGCGAGACGACGGATCCACTGGTGATGACGAAACGACCACCCACGCGTCGTCAACGTTATCAACCTCATCATCGTCGCTTCGAAGATCCTTCACCTTCGCAGAAGGTGACTTCATCACGATCCAACGCTCGATTTCTAACTGCAATACGTAGCTTCAGCGCTTCGTGGAAACGACGAGAACTCGCGAGGACTAGGAACAAGCATGAGATCCGTACGAAATCAAGAAAACTCACCAACGATGAGATCAAATCGAAGGGCGTGGGAATCCCCAAGACAGCTAATAGAATCCACCTGAAGAGGAAGAGGAAGATCCCTGCGAAAAGTGTGGAAACATCGAATGGCAACGACACCGGACGATGGGAGGAAGTCAATGTCACCGGAAGAAGGGCCGGGGAGCTCGAGCGTGAATATTATGAGCACCTGGAAGCGCTGAAGTTCCTCATCGACCCGCCGCCGTGCTTCCGTAACACGGAGACCCGGCAGAACTTTGAAAACAAGTTGAACAGTCTTGATTTCAGACGGATGAACACCGTGGCGATTCCCGCGGGACCTGAAACTAATGGATATCAACATTTAGAAGGACCCAACGGGTTTCAGAGCTCGATCCGTGAAAATGATCTATTCGATCGCAGGTCGTACGCAGACACCCTGGACCGCATCGTTGAGGAACACCTGAAGATCGAGCGCACGATGATGGACTTGTTCGTTAGGGCGCCGATTCTGAAGAGTCGACGTGGCGAAGTGTCTCCCGCGCGCGAGAATAAAACTGTTCGCTTCAAGGATGAGGTGGAGCGCTCGAGAACATCTGTCGAACGATGGAAAAAAGGATTGAGACCCGAGGGCGAAGGTCGCGAGGCCGCGGGGATGGAATTCGATAATCTCGTAAAGACTGAAGAAATCTCGGACTTCTCTCGCGACCGGATACTACCGAACGAGAGCTCGAACATGTTCGATGTCGAAACGCGGAACGGTAGGTAGCGATTAACTTCAATTTGGGAAGAGATTTAAAAAACGTCGGGACATATCGGAAAAAGCCCGCATTTCTACACTGAGAAAAAAAATGCTCAAAAATTTATTTGTGAGATATGTTTATTCCACTGAAATAAATCTTTATTTGAATAAAGCGAAATAAAATTTTATTTCTGGCAAATAAACTATTCGTTTTATTTTTTGCTGTTAATGAGATGCATATATTTCACAAAATATATATTTCGTTATTACAGTTTAATGTTTCTATAACCAATAAATATCATTTGTATACTATACGTGCTTGCGAATGTTTCGACATTTTTTTCACTATACATAAACGTTTATAGCATTTTCGTAAAATTTTAAGGATAAGTAAATGCTATTTAAGTAATATAATAGAATATTATAAATTTTGATCGAGAGATTTTGCATAAACACATAATTTGATAACTTAATCAGTAGTGAATTTCATGAACCAGTAATAATCAAAGTTTCTCTCCAATCATCAATCCAATTTGTGTTAACATCAACTCGCGACACTGCTCTTCTTGCCACTGAAATTCGAGCGTCATTTATGGGTTGTTCTTGCTGCGACGAACGAGATAGTGCAATTAGCGATGCGTCATTACGTTTGCTTTTCGAGGGTCATCCGATTCTTTAAATAGAGGATGCACGAGAGTACTAAGTGCTACCGACGCTGCCTGTTAATAAACTCAAGTGTCGTTTATGAACACGCTTCAAATTTTATTATGATGAAATTCGATCATAAAGAGACCAGTGGCTTTCTCCCTTATATTTTTTAAATGATAATACATGGTTATTATATATTATAATATTTATTATAGTTCTCTATATGAGCTTTCTGACTACAATAATATCGAACAATATTTGTCCAAGTTAATGAAGCTATCGACAAAATCACCATAACAATTTCTTCGCGACAGTCTTTTGTACTCTGACATTTATGCGCCGATATTATGGCCGATGGAACGGCTTTCGATTTACGTCGTGAAGTCCTAGTCGCAGCCTCGATCGAACAATCCGGTGTGCCACCGGAAATAGCAATCCCCGTTTGTGAGCGGGCTTGTACGAACGGAAATTGTTCCTTTATCGTAACACGAACAAGCTACGCATTAGATATTTAGGGCAATCGTTCACTTACATGAAAAATACTGTACAAGGTTTAGATAGTGAAAATCGATAGTAGTAAATAAATTTCACCGCCCTATCGGAAATTGAGTTTTGATATAATTTGGAAGTGCTCTTTTTTGTTTCCAGGGATTAGGAATATACAAGTATATGTTATTATACTAAATAAATATTATTTTAATATTTATATGATTACATAAAAATTACATAGCTTTTTAGGATAATTGAAAGTAATTATAAAAAATCTTTATGAAAAAAATCGCGCTTGATTTGACGAAAAGAACAATTTTTTTGAATTCAAAAATTTAAGTAGATCTGAAAATAATTTTGTTAAAATAATTATGTATAAAATTCATATTGAACATTAGAATGCTGTAAAAAGTTTTGACATTCTAGTTTGAGCGTCTTATATAATTATTTTGATATATCTTCAAATTTTTACATTGAAAAGAAATACTAAATTTTAATAAGTCAGTTGTTTGAATAGTACCAACTAAACATTTACTAAATATAACGATTATATTTAGTACAAGAATCATTAATTTGATTTAATTACCATTCCTTATTATTGAATAAATATTTATATTGCTGTAAGTAAATAAACATTTACTCAGCATAGATCCTGCAAAACTGTTCTTTCCGTATGAAACCCAAATGTAAAGGCACGTCTTGGAATAATTCGTCGAATCTACGCGGAGCGTGACGCTGGGTGATCGATTATGCAACGGACAGAGTCGTCGGGCAATAAAATATGTCATGCTGGTCGATTGCGCAAGCGATGAACGACAGTGGCGATCGGATCGAAGGAAATCGTCCCTCGTCGTGAGGGAGTTCACGGTCGGACGACGAGAAGGACGAAAAGGGTGCAGCGCAGGGCAGTTGTGGAGGACGAAGATGGAAGACGCGAATCGCGGAAACGTGGGCTTGGCACCTTCGGGGCATGACGGCACACCTATTTCGCCCATCGCGTTTATTAACGTGCCCGTGGCCAATGGGCCCGTCGCCCCGACTGGAAGTTGCTCGCGTGAAACGTTCTCTCTAATTTTCCCCCAGGGAAATTCGCCTCCGTAATTTTCTTCCGAGAGGTCGCCTTTTCTGTGGTAGCCAGATTTTTACAGAAATTTTATGTAATTTTACGTAGATTGAAAAAAATGACTGTATCAATTGTTGATACGGAAAAAAGTTTTGCTGAAATATTTGAAAATTTAACTAAATACAAATCTGATAATAATTTGGTTGGATCATCAAAGTAATTATTTTAATAATTATTGTTAATAATTTTTATTAATTATATAT
>NW_017259536.1:3769118-3769597 GCF_001594045.1 Atta colombica | reverse complement strand
TAATTAAAATGCCTAAGCATTGATTCAATATTTTGCAAAAAGTTTTAATATTCTAGCAATCAATTTGAGCGTCCTACATAATTATTTTGATGATCCACACAAAATTTTCAGATAGAGATAAAAATGTTCCAAATGATAAAAAAATTAGGAACTTTGTATAAAAACTCAGCAAAATAGTTCTTTTTCTTAGTCTCTGAAAGTTTTCGTGGTCGCGAGTAAAAACTTCCAGAGATTAAGCAAAAAATTTTTTACTGAACTTTTTTATTCATAAGTTTCTAATTTTTTTCAGTCATATCCATCTCTATTTTCAAATTTGTGTCTAGTTAAACTTTTTAATCTTTCAGAACCACTCTTTCTGTGAGATGAACTGAGGAACAACATTTGTTTGCCTTTTCAAAAAGTCGCAGGATTATGCGATAGCACTGCGTGATTGCAGTTAAGTCCCGACTTGTCCATGACAGTCGAAATCCCTGCTGCGT
>NW_017259536.1:3768233-3769083 GCF_001594045.1 Atta colombica | reverse complement strand
TATATATATATATATATTTTATTGCGCGGCAACTCGTTGCGTAATTGCAAGGTTACAACATCGGCAAGATTGGGCGTGCACGGATAGGTATTTGCGTATAGTGGATTTTTATGGCTTTTCTCGTCGAGACTTTAAACCCGGTCAGAATCCTTATTTTAGCTACGTGCGTTAACACACCGAGATACGGGGGGGCGTTTGCTTGAAAGAAAAAAAAAATGTTTCGTCACTTCCGGATCTCGTGCGACTACCGCGTACCCGCGTGTGTCCGTTCGCGATTGCCGTGACGCAATGAAAAGTGCGGGAGAATAGATGGGTGCGCTCGCACGACAGAGTCGCCGGCATTGTACGCTCGGAAGGAAATCCAACTCGGAAGCGGCGCTATTCATGAATTCGGAGGGTGTGAGGGAGGGGGGGGGGACTCGTGTGCATGCGTGCTCATGTACCCCTGTACGAGCGTTAATGCGTGCTATAGTTTCGAGTCTGTGTGCGTGCACGTTGAACATCACTGTTCCATAAATATCCCGAGTTCGTGCGCTTTCCAAAAAAAAAAAAAAAGAAAAAAAGAGGAAAGTTGACACGTTTCTCTCTGTAGAATTTTTCGGAAAATTGTCAAGTGCTTATACGGTGCTCCACATTAACGCATCTAGTATCAAGTACCGGAGCGAGTCAAGCTTCGAGTGGAACACCTGAACGACAAGTTAGTATTTTCCAGCAAGAGATACAGTATAGGTCTGTTTTTCCGTCCGATCTGATTAATTTAATATTGGTTAATTAATTACTGGAAATTCAATCTGGTTCATTTAATACTCAATTAATTAGTGGAAGAGAGTAATTACTTATTTAAAGTACC
>NW_017259536.1:3748737-3768133 GCF_001594045.1 Atta colombica | reverse complement strand
TTTATTAAATCTTGATACATCCCAAACAACAAAAAGTCTAAAATTATGATATGATTTTTAAATCGTCTTTTAAACGCAAAAAAAATGATATGATTTTAAACACTTTTTGTCTGGAATATTTCTTTAAACAATAACTAAATAAACATTTATTTACAGTAAATAAATATTTATTTAATAAAAAAGATAATAGTTTGATTTTTTATATTAAATAAATATTTATTTAGAATTATTCAAACAAATATTTATTAAATTTTAATATTTTTCTTCAGTGCAACAAAATAAAAACTTTCAAGATTGCCATAGACTTTCGAAAAACCGGGAAAATCAGAAAAAATCAAGGGAATTGAAATTAGTGGAAAATTGGGAAAAATTAGGAGAAAATGTAAACAAGTTTGTAATGTTGAAATTTGCTCACAATTTTCTTAAACTGCTCCTTCCAGATAATTGTTATTTTTTAATATTATATCTGATGTTTATAGGGAAGTACATTCAAAACTCGTACACTTTGATCAATTTTAATAAAATAATTAAAATTTATATTTTATTCAGAGTATTTCTATTTGATCGCCCTTTTTCGTAACTGCATTTTTTTCCAATACTAATTTATTTTTTGTTGACTTGAATTTGCACTCAAAATTTTAGTATGCTGCTAATCTTTTTTGCATTGTTTTTAATAGTATAGACTAGCTTTCCTACAATTTTTGATTTTCAATGTATTAAAATTTACATATTTTATATTGGGAAATTTTCCATTTTCATCCGGAAAGAAACCTGGAAAAGTCAGGGAATATTTAATATTTATTTTTTTGTGGCAATCTTAAAAATAGACCTAGTGATCATTTCATCTTCGTTAAACATTGTCAAACAAGGATTCACTGTGTTACATTGTGTCATCTGTGTCCTTTGCTGGAAAGCTCCTCATATCTCTCGGAAGATAGAGTCTGAAAGTTTTGGGCCGCTCCATCCGACCGACACACAGATGACCGTGGACTTCCGACACCAACGATGGTGTATTGAAAAGTTCTCATTCGTTCAGTCGCGTAATCATCTACGTGTGTGAGTGACACAAATTCACTTGGACGTGGATCGACGTGGATACGTGCACGAAACACGTGATTCCACACGGGTGGGGACACGAGCGCGTCTCGTGGGTGGTTTCGTTGGTTCTACTCGTATGGCTCTATGGCTCAGTGCATAATCGCGATTCACGTATCCTACAGGTCACGGTTCTGCCGCTGAATCGCGGCTGGTTAACATGGACGTCGTCGTCATCGTCGTCGTTGGAATTCTCGCCTAAATTTAACGCACTCGTTCGTGCCTCGGCAACGTGCGACGCTTCACGTTTGTCATCGTCATACTTCGTGCGTGCACTCTGCAAAGTCGTAGATGTTCATTAACCGGTACCGTTGCGAAAAGCGCAAATCGATTCGCGCCTGCAAAATCTGTCATAAAAATATGACGTGTGAAGGAATTCATCGGTTGAGACTGAACGTAAATCATAAAACTGTTTTGCTGAATTTATTAATTTTAAATTTCTTTCATCTAACATTTATTTATATATTAAGGAATTTTTTAATAACTTTTTTGCTATCGCGAGTTTTTAATAAATGAAACGAGAGATGATACGTGTGTTATCTATTGCAACATCGAACCGTTTCTTTCAGATGACACAAAAGTCGAGCAAAGCTACGCCAATCAGAACGGTGCTCTGAAGAGCTGCCCGAGCGAGCAACAAAGCGACGCTAAGAAAGGTAAGAAACGCTTTGTTATTGGAGATTATATATTTAGGAATGTTGGGCTGGACGACGCTTTCTGCATGAAATACTGTACGATATCTTCTTCCTTCTTTTCTTCATCAAGCATCATCTTGTGATTGCGATTGTCTGGAACGATCTTTCTAAAAGCCTGCCGAATTGTCTCGCGTAAAAGGAAACTGGAATATGAGTAAATATTCCGTATATAGGTAAAGTATGCGGTGTATTAAAAATTGGCATAGTAAAGTTCCTTAAGAATTCCGGTATGGAAATATTTTGGGGATATTGAGATGCATGCTGGAATTGTTAAGATTGTATTTAAACTAAAGAACAAAATAATTTTAGTGACTAAGAAATTAAAAAAAAAAACCATTTTAATTTTATCTTTCCTATCTTTTCTTTAAGTCAGAATGGAAACATTTCGTGTCCAATAGAAATTCGTGGGAAAAATTGAAGCTGTAACTTTCTGCAAAATGCAGTACGGTAACATCTTTCCGTCGTAATACTCTTAGAAACTTTCAAATCCCGTTGCTCCTTTCCGGACGATGCGGGAAAATCGTAACGAGCCGTCGTCTTTAAACGTGAAAATAAGAGCGCGTCAAATGCACGTACATGGGCGTGTAAGAAAAATCCCGAGTCGGGAAACTCGTGGCGGATATTAGATAAAAGAGAACGAAGAGAAACAGAAAGCGGAGAAGGTCGGAAAAGTTACCGTAAAACGACCGTGACGCGATATTTCCAACAAGAATTCTACGAGAGAAGAGAAAGAAGAAGGCAAGAAAGTGAGAGAGAGAGAGAGAGAGAGAGAGAGAGAGAGAGAGAGAGAGAGAGAGAGAGAGAGAGAGAAGACGATGTGCCAGAACGTGCGCTACGAGTTTTTCCACAAATTCACGACATCGTAGGACATTGCGACCTTCTGGATTACGCAACCGACGCGGAGGACTACGCCGTGATGCCGCAGGGCAATGCGCGCAACCGCAACCGCAGCCGCAGGAATCGGAACCGACGGCGACCTCCTCAGCCATCGACGAACATCACGGAATCCTCGCGAAAGGCCGAGCAGAGGAAGCTCGAGGAGGAAAATCGTCTGACTTCGAGGAACGAGCGCGATAACGGCGACGATGACGATGACGACAACTCGAAGACGAACGACTCCGTCGCGGAGAATCCCGTTCCGGAGAATGTCGACTTGACCGAAAACGAGGATCGGGGCGGATCCTCGTTGAATCACAGATGCAGATTCCAACCGAACGATAAGCGCAGAATCGAGAAGATCGACTTGGCAGAATCTCGTCCCGGGATAATCGAGATCACGACCGTCAGCAGTTTACCTCTGGAAGCGACGATCGGCCATATCGCCGGGGTGGGTATTTTGGAGACCGGAAATGGTAACGGAGCATTGAAGGAAGCAACGATAGTGACGATATCGGAACCAGTGGAATTGGTACGACCGCTTTCTGGTTGTATAAAGACCAGGCTCTCGCGAGAGAATGAGACTCGATTGGAGATTCGAGAAGTCAATGACAGCGATGCGGAGGCCGATTGTGGGTCAGCAATCGTCGAATTCGAATCCGATGCAGAGTCGGTCGGGGGACAGGATTCCGAGGATCGCGTGGAATTCAAGCCAAGGGATCGGATCGGGCAGCAATACGTGCCACAGAAAAAGTTTCCCAAACCGGAAATGGAATCCCCGACTCTGATGTGGGCCACCGTGATGCCTAGAGACGTGGAGAAAAAGCTGCGAAATTTTATCGAGGACCTGCAACTACCGAGTTTCTCCGAAGAAGTAATTGAGGATGAGGGGAGATCTCTCGAGAAAATTACGTGCGATTTCGCGGCAGAAGAGAACAGATCCTTTGAAAAAGCAGCTAGCTCGCCACGTCGGAAAACGAGGAAGCGCGCGATGTCGGCGTCGCATTACGCCAGCAGCTTTCTGGATATTATACAAGAGGAGGGTGAAAGATTATCGGAAGACGAGGCACAACATATCAGAGATTTCATAAATGAAGAAATCAGCAAGTATCGGCGCGAAGACAGGCATTCTGTCGAGAAGATGACATCGATGGATGACATCGAAGCGAGAAGGGTTGATACTGATAAAATTGAATTGGCTGATGAGAAATCGGAATGCGATATTAAGATTAAGATTGATACGATGAAGAATGACATTTCGGAATTATGTTCACGCGATAAAGCAAACACTGGCGACGAGATTAAAAACGTCGCGAGTCCTGAAACCGAAGTAATAAAAGACATTGATCCTGTGACTGAAATGATGAGCGAAAAAATGAATGCAAAGGACGACATCCTAAATAATGAATCTCTGGAAACTTTAGTAGACGCGACGAGAGCTAATTTAAACCTCGAGGACTGTTGTATTATTGAGGAAATTGAGATTGTGAAAAATGATACTACGAAAGACGGTGAGGAAAATAATGAAGCGGAGAAGCTAGAAAAAAACGTGACAAGTATTGTGACTGTAAGTGATATCAGTGACGCAGATGTAAGTAAAGCGGAAGGTAATAAATTTTCGTCCGCAGTCGAGGCACCTGCAAAATCAGACAACCGCGATGTTCCACGAAAAGATTCCATCGAGACTTGCAGGATCGTTAATCACAGCTTATCACAAGTGGATGACAGAGTTGATTCAGCTTCGAATTCGTCATCGAGCGAAGTAACCCTGTCGGAAACGAAGCAACCGCCGCCTCTACCGAAGAGGTCATCTAGTTTCAGCCGCGAGCCTCAGAGACCGCCGACGCCACCTGAAATAGACTATATTTCGAGCGGCGCGAAGATTCAGACGTCTGTTGCGGCGAACGGCGACGGACGCAAACACGACGAGTCGACGAATTTATCCGTGCGGAAGCTTGCGAGTTGTGAAGCGGCGGACGACGAGCTGCCACGACGGCCGGAGCTTCCCGGAGTTTGCAAGAGTTCTTGCATGTCGAGGACCGGTCGGGCAATTTATAGCGAAGATTTTTCGAGCTCGCGTGACCTCATCTCGACAATCGTTCGCGCTAATGAGATTCGTGGCCGTATAAATCAGGTCAGACGCGCCGACACCGCTCCGACAACCGAGAACGTTAAAGTTTCGACCGAGGGCGGTCGATCGATCGCGTCATCGGGTATTCGCGACGATGATCTGTCACGCTCGCGCGACACCGGTACGCACGTCGTCACGTTGGCAAGCACGACTAGCACGGAAATAACGCGTCGCGAGGAAGGGAAATTCGCGACGCCCGCTGCATCGGTAGCTTATGATCAAAACGCGTCGTCGTGCCGGCAGAAGGGTGAGGCCGATGTGTGCCGGTATCCCTCGGGTCAGGAAAAACACACGAATTCGGAAAGGAAGGATTCTTCAGCGAATCACGAATCACCGAGGTGCAATAAATCAGATACTCATTCGAATTTTTCGGTGAGAGACAAATCGACGATGGGTACGTCGAGTTCAAAAAGCAAGAAGAAACCCGAGGGAAAAATCGAGAAGAACGAGAAATCGACATCTGGCCTTCACCGCGAACGAATAGTGAAGAGTGAGATGTCGGAGACGAGAATAATCGAACGACACGAGGAGAGTATGAGCGCTAACCAGCGCGATGGCCTTCGCAATTCGAAGTATTCGACGTGGGAGTCGAAGCGCGAAGAGAGGCGCGAGGAAAAGCACGAGGAAGAAACGCGCAGCTCATCCCGAGAGAGCGACATGAGGAATTCGTCCGACGACGAGGCAAGCTTTCAAAGAACGGACGTCCCAGTGAGCGAGAGTCCCTCGCTTGAGGATGAGTTAATCGATGTTCAAGGACATGACTCGTCCAGCAGCACCACATCCTTGAACACCGTAAAGCATCGTCCATTGGAAGCGTCGTTGACCGATATTACCGAGATTGTCCGCGAGACGAGAGAGGAGAATTTGAAAGACGAAGTGGGAGAATCTCTGAAACGGAAGCTCACCTTGCTGAAAAACACGGAAAGATCCGCAAATGAGACGACGCCGAGAGAGAATTCGAAATCACCTCAGCCGGTCCCTTACTCGCCTGTGGAGGATTTTTATCATGTGCCATTGAAGAAAGCGGTTTCAGAAACTCCTGAGGCAGCCACGAAAGACGTGTTGCGACAACCACCTTCTCTCAGGAAGCTCTGCGTTGAGAGGATTCTGTCGATGCCGTATGGACCGCAAGTGATAGGCGAGATCACTACGCCAAAGTTCAACATCTTCGAGAGTTTGCGGACTCTACAGAGGTTTGTGAGTGACGCGCCGGCGCATCTACATGATAACGCTCGACTAAACTCAATGCATGGAGTGAGTGATCGACGGCACGGACTAACGAAAACGTCGGACGAGAGTGAGCGGCATCGTCTTAACGACATTACGAACGCTGTTTCAGACCAGGCCAAGTTACCGAAAAGCATTAATATTGAGTTGTCAGAATCGGAAAACGAAATGGAGAACCGGGAACCACGGTGGCGTGCGCTCATTACAACGGACCCCAGGCTTCTGGTATGCTTGTCGCCGTCGCAACAGGCCACGCAGGTTCGCACGAGTGCCGATACTCTGCTGGACCTTCATCGAAAGTTCCTAAATCGGTATAGTTACCACGAGGAACAGCCACATTATGTTCCTCTGCCGCAGTACCGAGTTGAGATTCATCCGATCAAAGAGGATAATAATGCGATTTCGAAAATATCTAAGCCGACTATTCGAGCGAGTCATCGAGACAACATGATCGATAGTTCTAGCAGCAGGCTGCTGGAAATTATCAAGGAAGAACGAAACAGTCCTCGAAACGATACACTCGCGGATCAGACGAAGACGATAACCGATGACGCCATTGGCGACTCTTTTGGGCGCAGGGGTCAAGAATGTTTCAAGGCCGAGTCTCGGCCGAGCGACTGGTTGAATCTAGTCAGACACGATCGCCGAAGTGCCACTACGAACGAGCTATTCTTGGCGGCAACGAGAGGCGAGGATGGCGAATCGAGCGACGATAAGCCGAATGGTCACGTGGTCCAGTCTGATCGGCTTAAGATTGCGACACGTTCTGCCGCTCGGGCTGAACATCGATTGTCGGCAAACAACAACGCGATAACTCACGATTCAGAGAGATTGTTAGCGAATAATATTAAGTGTCCGATCGTGCTGAACGGTACCGATCGATTGATGGATGCTACTGGCAAGAGGACGCCTCCTCTCAGGAAGACAATCGATCTTGGCAAGCACGTGAATCCGGCGTTGATCGACAACAAACTCGAGATACCACCGTTGCCGAAGCGCGCGGTCACGGTCGATAGATCGTGCATCGATACGACGAGTATTTTTGATCAGAGTCCGCCGAGAAATCGTCTGGAACCACGAAAAAGACACCATGAAGCGGAGAAATTGAAACACGTGGCCGCTGTGGAGATCATGGATAAATTGAAAGAGCTACAGACGGAAACATCACGGCGGCTCGACGATGATAAGAAGGGCTCCTTACCTCAAGAATATTTCGCTCAGCAGCTGAGATATATCGAGTTGTTGGAAGATCAACTAAAAAACGTGATATTAGCGGAAGAGGAGGAAAGAAAGGCTTTCGAGGAATTTCAAACGCATTTTCATCGAACGAAACAATGTGACGACACGAGGAGATCGTCTCCCGAAGAAACCTCGAAAAAAATCAGCTTAAATCTCGAACGTGAACGTAAAATTCCGATCGATGTCCATGGGATGACAGACGGAAAATGTGGGGAAGATATGCGAGCGGGACCTCGAGGTCTCGAGGAGAAATGCTTCAAAGAGATCTATCGAAGCGAGCCGAGAATTCAAAAAGAATCTTGGCAAGAGAAGTCACGGAATATAGAAAAGAATCGTATAGAGACGATTGATAAAGTAGGCAATCGGCAGTTTTTGAAGAAAGTATATCATGAGAACGGGCATCACGAAGAGAAATCCTCAGAAAGTATTAAACATGAGGAACGCCATGTGATCACGCAGAAGGAAAACTTGGCGAGAATGGAGGAAAATGGAACGTTTAAGTCTCGCGAGGACGAAATGAACGATCGTTGCACGAAAACGCAGTCGACAGGGACACCGAGAAACGACTCTGAGGTGTTCACTGAAAAGATGACTCAGCGTAAGAACGTTGAAGTGAGGAGACCGACGAAATTACCAACGAACGGGGAGGCATTTCGCCAGCGAATGTACGACGAGTACGTGCACAAGGTATTAGAGCGGCAGGAGCGGAAGAGCCACAAAGTCGTGAAGATCAGCTCGCACGAAGATATCAAACGCAAAGCGGATGGTAACATGAGCGCGATGGCAAAGGAATTCATCGAGAAGGCACGCAGCAGATTGAACAAGTTCGGGATCAATCTCGATGAGAGCGGGACGGAGCACGAGGATGAAGATGGCGATGCTCTGATCAACGCGAAGTTCCTAATAGACGGCAAGGAGCTGCAGGACATTCGGAAGCTGCCGAAACATCTGCAGGAGTTCTTGAAGATCTCCACGATGAGCGACGACGAGGGCGGTGAGTTACGGCGATTGGAATGGACGATGGAGTTTGCTGTGTTGCTCGTCGTGTTGCGATGATGATTGGTGCCGTGCCGATTGGTGGCTGCTGAGAAAGAATGTCCCGTCCGGAAGTCAAACAAATCCGTCTTGAACTCTCGAATGTCTCGCCAAGGGACGCCTTTTAACAACCACTAACGTAACGTGCGCATCTTGTTCGACGTCCGTAGATGCCTTAGTGTTTGTCGTCACTAACGTTCTTGGTATTATGCTAATTCTTTTTATCTGTTCACCTGGTGCCAACAATACATGAAAGGACTGTTGGATAAAAAATGAAGGAAGGATAAATAATTAATCTTTTATTAAAATGTTTATTCAGCGCAATGTCCCTTTTACAAACTCGTTTTAATAAATGATTTAAAGAGACTGAAAGCAACGATATAAAATTTCACATAATAAAGCGCGATAAAGTAATATTCATATTACAATTGATTGAAATAATTGAAATATTTTTTTGGAATATCACAAATTTCTCATCTTCAATTCAGTACAAATAAAACTGAATTGTAAAATTTAAAACATCACGATTTGATTAAAATTATTGAAAAGCGAAAAATTGGGGATTTCTCCAATAAATGTTCTCGTCGGATCGCTTTAGCTATCACATCGTAAGCGAACTTTCTTAATATGGGAGACAAGCGGTAACATCGAAACGGAAATCTCATTACTGTCTTGAGTACTGTTTTCCTGCACAGCTCCGGAGGCAAGATTAGTTCTCTCGGCAAAGCGGAAGCGCGTCGATCTATTTACGTTGGTGCAGGTCGTGCAGCATCATAATCACACAGTCCAGATTGCTCCAATTCCGTAATCCGATTAATAACTCATCTCGCAACGATACGATCAGTCTTGTACAAATAATGAATCTCATTGTATGCATAAAACGCGCGAGTTAACGTGATATTGTAACAAATATGCGTGTTTACGCGCTTTCCTCTCATTGCCAGCTCTCTGCCTAATGTGATATCGAGTACGCCTGCAGCGGGATTTAATATTCCGCGATATAAATCCGGCACGCAATCGACACGCGTGCTGCTCGTATATTTTGACATTTATTTTGAGACGTGATCGATTCATCAAACCGACGCTATGGAAAATTATTGCGTTAACATTCGTGTTCGTGGCGCTGAGAAGAACGTCGCGGATAATGAACCGCGACAGTTTGCGATAACGGATATCAACGTGGAGATACAGAGGCTATCAAATTGCGTCATGTCGTTCACGCGTCGACTCCCTGGAGCCGATTATAGTCGCAGAATCTTTAATCTTGTCATCGTTATACCGGGTAATTCAAAGATATCTCTCTTTCTTCGAGATAATAAGATGACAATGCAAAATTGACTGTTTTTTAAACTCTCTAAATTCTTTGGAGTGAAATCTCACTCTAAAAAATGAAAATTCTATCATTCTTTTTCAAGAATGAATTTTTAATATTTAAGAGTGAGATTTTAGTCTTTAGAATGAGATTCCACTGTGAAGAATTTAGAGAAAAGTTCCCACAAAATTCTATTCGACACGATGCGTTTTCTATCGCTATCGACGTTGTCATTTAGATAGTGCCACGTTTGATGATAGTAGAATACTAGCCTGCGATTTACTCTTTCCTTCATCCCGCGATCGCCGGGGCGCGGCGTTTGTGATTCATTGGAGGATGGGAATCTAAATATAAAGACACCGCGACGAGAAATAGGCCAATCGCTCATAGGACGTGTTCGCCATTTCGGCCAGTGCGCCGGAACCACCGTTCTCTTGTTTTCAGCTATTTTCAATCACGCGACGTGGCCTACTGGCCCGCACATCCTTTCGTGGAAACTGAGAATTTTTCTCTGTTAAATTGTTTATATATACATATTATACTCTATCTACAATTAAGAAGTACTTGATGATATTTTGGAGTTCGCCATAATATGATGATCGAATAGAATCCACAGAAGTTCTTAACATTTAAGCAAATATTTTTAGCATCCTTTTGTTTTTAAGAGCTTTAAAATTTTTTGTCAAAAGCTTCAATTGTGATGATATAATTAATGTAAATGAAGATTCTCTCATTTGTTTTGATAAATCATTCATCTTCGCATCTCATCTAAAATCGCTTTTTTCACCACGTATTGCATGCTCGCTTTTTTTAATCTTTCAGCCCACTTGTTTGCTGACAGTACATGTACATGTTATGAATATATTACAATAGGTACGGCACGAGTGCACGTTTTGTTCAAATATTTTTACACCAATCAATTCTCTTGCAGAGAGAAAAATATATGAAAAAAACGGCGATGTTAGATGTATTAGTTGATATTTGATAAAAGTCGTTTATTCGTGCAACAATGTTAATTTTTATTGACACATTGTCAAAGCGTGCGGACATCGTTCGTCTATTACTATTAACTCACTGCGGTTATTTGTATTTCGTAAGTCTCGTGAACTTTTCGACGCGGTTACCGAAGCGCCTGTTTATTTTCTATTCTAACTTTAGCACGAAAGTTTAGCCACAGCATGCGTTCCGTCGAGACTAAATGTGCGAATTTAGGATACCGTATCCGTCTGTGGATACAAGATTATTTGTATCATTTCAATTGATACATCAATTCTTTTTTTTCTTTTTTTATAAACGACTGACGGATATTTAAAAATCTTGAAGAATTTCTTTGTCGTTCAATTCTGGCTTGCGACTTGCTAACAAGTTCACGGCGCGCTGCTCGAAATTAATTTTATTGCATCTTTTTATTTTTTTTTTCTTTTTGGTGGATATGGGCATATGCTTTGTTAATCAAAGAGAGCGGCTGCGATGCCATTGCGAAGAGAAGAGTCAGGAATGAAAATGATCTGCTGCACGAGATCGACAAAGCTTTAAGAATCGGCAGGGGATTTCTACTTGGGCAAGGTGCGTTTGCAATTTTGCTTAATCACTGCATGCGTTACATAAAAAATATCATTATTGAATGCTTTGTGACATTATTTGCAAAAAATATTAATATTGAAAAACTGAAATGTCCCGGATGAATTATAGAATTAAGTCTTTTCTGTGGCTGAACTAGTATACACTTTTGAGACTTAAAGTGAGACAGATACATATTTTATATTTGGTCAAAGCGAGAAAGAGAATTCTAGTGCAGTCTAATGCAGGGATAAAAAACAAATTTATCATATGAAATTTTAAACAGTATTTATTTTACTTTAATATTACTTTATTTTAACGTCGGATTGAAGATTGAGAGAATTCAAATCCATTTTCCAAGCAAACGTATACACACGTATATAGCTCGGTTTGTTGGCAGTGGATTCAAGATTTCGTGTAGAGTAGCCTCGAACGACGTCGACGTCGGCGTAGTAAGCGTCGCGCGGCGTGGCGTCGAGTCTCGTCGGCGCGGCGTCGCGACGCTTCAGTCGGCTGGCACCTACCGTGCTACTTTCTCGTGTCTCGCCGAGAAGAGTATCCCATTGAGATACGCGGTGCCGCGAATAAAAAAAGAGGTCGTTGAAATCGTAAAGACGATGTTGGAGAAAAGTGAGTGATTTCGAAAAAGTTGACGCATTATCGAAGGATAGCGAGGGATGAAGGCATGATAGGTGTTCGTAAATTTCTTCAACAGGTAGTTCCGCGATCGTAAGGAAGCTCGGAATTCGCATCTTTCCGAAGGAAATCCTCAAAAAAGGATTACGTTTTGTTTTTCAAATTATTGCCTTTCAAATCAACGAGAAAATTCATAAGAAAGTATAAAGATGTTAAATTGGCAAAAATAAATAAGATAATTGACGCGACAGAAATTAATTTTATCTTAAGATATATTGAAGGAACTTCATAAACAAGTAGAGTAATTCGATAAATTCTGATTTTAATATTCGTAAGTTATACGATCAGTTTTCGAAATGCATTATGGCGCTGGTATACTCTTAGTCTGTTGGAATAAAGCAGTCTACTTGGTTTTATTCTTCTCTTTGCGCTCGTTTCGCGGCATTCCATCAAGATCGCTTTTATATTAATGAATAGTGGCGGTTTCATCGTGAAAGTAACTTTGAAGAGCTCTCCAGATGATATTGAACGCGGAGTGTAATATAAGTCTTACATCGCGCAGTTGACTTGCGACAAGCATCAAGATATTCCGCGTTGATAGTTAATGATTTAGATTAGAAAAATTGTCACAGACGTATGAATTAATTATGATGAGAAATCGTGAGATACGTGAAAAGAAATTCGTTCAAAAATTTGTCATTAAAAATAATACGATTTACGAAATGGCGAGAACCCGAGACATTTTGTTTGACAAAATGTTGTTTAATTCTTTCAGAAAACGTTATGTTCGCCCCCACGTTTAAAGCCTCGTCGGCGAAACCAGGTAAACCTGCGCGAGGAATGTGTGAAGAAAACTAACAGAATAATTTCGTCGTGCATCTTGCATAATGACTGAAGATGCAATCCGAAATATTAATATCCAACGTTGCCCCTTCTCGAGTAACTACAAGAATATTTGTCTATTAACATTTTTAATGGAACTTTCGATAATTAATTAATTAACTTTTCGAATATACTGGAGCCAGTAATTGAATGATGAACAACGCGATAAGAGAAATGGAATTGCCATTGGGAGAGTGTGCTTCTATTACGTTAACCAACGTTCGTTTCGAAAATGTAATAAAATTAATTACGTATGTAGGATATAGATCGTATTGTGTGGGGCGGCCACGTGTGTTCTTAGCAACGAGATTGTAATTAAGTCCCTGCCACACATACACGTGTGCGTATCTCCGTATTTCCCCGAGTAAAATGCGTAATCTTGTTTAGTAATTTATCCAGGAAGGAAGAGGCATTAATTTTGGTTACCGAGAACGTCGTCCTTACAGTATCGGTGTTTCGACTAATCACCATTGCCACGGTTGTTAGTTGCGAATAGCGTGTGCATGTCGATACACGATCCAAAAACGATGGCAATTCTATGTTTTTGACATTTCGAATGCTGGATGCAGCTGGCGTCGCGACAGCATTGATTAATCGCACGTACGTTGCAATTAGTGAAAATGTATAGCCGTTATTGTCGTACATAGATTGTAACATGTGTAACATCAATTATTGTATAGTAAGTGAAAATCAGCAAAGAAATGTTCACACAAATAAGCGAAGAAGACCATATTCATTTAAAGTGAATCTTGATGCCTAATAATATTTTTATATAAATCTTAATTTCTAGTTTGATTTAATTATCTCATCTCCGGATAAACATATGTTATCTCTCAATGATTATATCGATTTCAAGGAAAATAAAGGCCAAAGCTGAATATCTAAAGATTTTATTCCTAAATATTTCCAAGATAGTTTGTGACTGTCAGAAATGTGTTTGAATTTCTGAAATTTTCACGCAATATATCTGAGATAACTTCCAAGTTAAGCACAAATTATCATAATATCAAAATGATGTCAAAATAACTGCAAATTTTATTATTAAAATTTTATTATTAAAAAATTTTATTATTATCACTTTTCAGTCAATCAAGACTTATTTTGATGTTATTGTGACTTTGTTATTCTGTTTGGGTTAATATTGTTTTTGCACAAAATTAAAATTGTCGATAATTTCTATAAAAATTCGCTCATTCCAAGTATATTATATTTGGAATGTTAATTAGAAAGAAATTTTTCTTAATGTTAGACAAAATTGAGTTTTGAAAAAAATAAATAAATATAAAGAACCTGAACTAAAGGACTCTGTCCTTTACAATAAAGGACGTGATCACTACAGTTACCTCAGCAGTCATGCATGTTGAAGGTTGTTTGAGACAAAATGTTGTTTCTTTGTAACGACTCGATCAGAAAGCCCAGATATTTATGTTTTTCCCAATTTCTTTATCTCCGCATTCGATTCCTCTTAATCAACCCGAATTCATATTCATCGAATGCGTAACGTTTCGCTAAAGTGTCGTGCGCAGAAAATGTATCGCTCCAGAAAATGCGTCGCCGCGGCATTGTGTTCAGGTTGTTCTCGGCCAATTGCAATTATGCGTATCTCATAATACCTAACGCCGCCCACACGAGCTTCTAATTTTACCAGCGTCCCAAATGAACTACCCCTGATTTCCTGTTGCCGCGCGACCGCGAGAGATATGGTTCTGTAAATTGGCCGAGAGGTTCAATTCCGACTGGCATATGTGCCTGACTCACTGTAGCGACGATGTATCTTTATCGTGCTCGTAACGTTCCCCATCTGACATTCAAACGTCGTCACCCGTCAATAACTTCGTTTATGTCACCGACGCGACATTGCGACATGACATTTGTTCTTATTTAGACCGCGGTAACGAGGTAATAAAATCTTTGTTTATCAGCCGTTAAAAAAAATATTACTCCGAGGTTAGAAACGGCGATCTGTAAAAGTATCTTTCCTACGGTTTCATTTCTTTCCAGATTGTTTACGCGATTAATATAAATGGATATGATTTTCGGATCGTTTACGTCAAAGAACCGTTTTTAAATCGAATTAGTAATAGGCAATGACGTGGCAAAATGAGGAAGTAGTAAGGAAAAAGATGATCCCTTATGTAATGCTCCCCTGTGTGCCAAGATTAGCGTCCGTACATTTCATATATTAGCTTTAGTGCCAATCCACCAAATCCATACAGCATAGCTGTTGCAGGAGTAAAGACCTTTTGTTCCTTTATTGGCAGTCTTTCTTTAATTAGCTCCTATATCAGGAACTATATTGAATTATAACACATAAATTTAAAAATGATAAAAGCTGGGTTCATTTATAGGAAGTAATCGATCGGCTTGGCCTTCTTTTTTAATAAGATTATTGTTAGTCCATCTGACGATAACCAAATTTGCCTGACAATGAGTGTTGATTAACAAAGGTCTCGTGGATATACCATATCAATTACATTCTTAAAAGTGAATTTTCGTTGCCAGGCGTTTGGTCGCCAGGACAAACGCCAGCTGAGAAGGCACCGAGTCCCGAACGAAAAAAAGAATCACAGAAGAAGAACGAGCCGATTCCGTCGGTTTGGACTCCCACTAGCGCCGGCGCGAGCCCTGTCGCTGAGAGGAAGGAATTTCGTCCTGTGCCATTCGATAGTCCTGTACTAAGCCGGAAGAGACAGCCGAAGGAAGTATGTCAGCCAATTATATCGAGACGTTAGCTATAATTATCTGGCATAAAAATTAAATTCGTGATTGATTAAATCATTAACTTTTTGTGGGCGTGCCCGTTTGAACACACCTTTCATTTTGTAAACTGCTCATTCGAGTGTCATGAAACTCGATCTATACAGGATATTTGATACTTTGATATATATACAGATATTTAATATGTACAGAATTTGATAATGATTTATTCGATTTTGCAATCAAAAATAAATTTAAAATGGTAGATTCAATATAGTGGGTACAATGTAAAAATAATCTGATTATTATAATCTGATTATTATAAATATCCTCATAATAATAATTTGATAATGTTTTATTTGATTTTTAAAAAACATTAAAAATGTAATAGAATCAATATATAATGAATACACAAAATTTCCAAAACAATCCGATTATCACATACAACATGGTTTTAGAGAATTTTTAATTACGAAGTATCATCAAGTTTTGAATTTCGCTTTATTTGAAGCTCATCAGTGCTATGCAAACAGTTAGTGCTGATTTTCAAACTAACTTCCAAACTCTGATTATGAATCTTATGATATACCAAATCCTCTTTCATTGAAAGTTACTCTTTTGAAATTTGAGATTTTCAGGCTACATTTAAACTCAGCGATACCAAGAATCTCCTAAAATCGAGTTTCGTGATAGTCTTGAATTTTAAAATTTTGAGGCCAGAATCGAATTCAGTGTCTTCCCTTAGAAAACAAGGTTCCTTGTAAGTTTCTTTGCATCTTCAAAGGGTTAAGTTTGGCGAACAAACTTGGAATAAAATCCAATTCGGACAACTCTTTAGTAAATACAGTAATAAAAATTCTCTTGACAAAGGAAAGAACGGAAAGCTATAATATGTATGATCGCTTTATTCGAATCATCTTCTTGCATCGATGATAAAAAGTTCAAAGATGCGCACTCTTACACGAGATTCTGTTCAAGGAGGCGCCTCCGCCCTGGGAAGGCGAAGAGAAGAAGGAGAGTGGCATCTCGCGAATCGTGAATTCGCATTCGGCACCCTCTCAGGGGTTGAATACCCTCGCGTCTACGCCGCGATTGCCACGTGCCCAGAATCCGACCATCACATTGCTGCAGAAAGCGCGAGGTCAGCACCCATTATAAGAATTCTTCTGCTTATCGGAGGCAGAATGAATGAGGATATCAAAGATTTGCGGAATTACATTTTTTTATTCTTCGTTACACTAAATTACCATTGCGATTTTATTGTAGAGGGACAATTGCCGAAAGGCGCAGCTTACTTGGAGGAAAGCGATAATCGGCCAGTGAACGACGAAAGACCGCTAATCTCTCCGGGAGAGATAAGTAAGTATCGATCAGTTATAAGCCAACTAGTCGAATGTTATAGCATTATGATTATTATATTATGGTTCGTTTTTTATATGAAAGCCGCCCAATATAAACGTATCCAATATAAATGATTTTCGAAAATTCGTTTATGTTTCTTATTATCACTAACGTCGCTAATTAGCTGTGTCTAATTACTATATGTGTCGACCTATTTTCTGATTGCGTACGCGAGTGCTAATGATTTATTGTGAAATTGAATCGTTCAGTCTACACATTGAAGAAAGAATACGAGAGCGAGCCAGAAACGGAGAATGAACTGCCGAAGAAGATGGCCGATCTGAGCCCTCGAAAATTCGAGGGAATCGGACCGGTGACTAGGGAAGGTATCCCTCTTGTGTTAAGATCGGTAGGTTGCTAATTATTAAACTAAAAGTATAAATTTTCCAATCGATGCGATGAACGCTTGGCAAGCAGTTATGTAAGAAATGAATGATTTATATCGTCATTTTTAATCACATTACAAACGAGTAATTATTTTACATCGTGCGATGCACTTTCTTAATACTATCTCGATAAATTACTTCTAGGAAGTCAAGGAAAGCAATCAAGCGAAATGGTACAAGAAAATGTATGACTCGTTGCATCGCGCTGATAGAAACGGTAAGTTTTGTAATTACGATGTGATTATTAAATAAATAAAATTTTACTTGAGAGATACAAATAATTATTCGCGTATTTTTGTTATGTTGGACATACAATACTAAATTAATATCATTATTATTATTATTTACGGGCTAAATAAGGAATTTAATATTCGATTCCGATAAATACGCGCATTTGGAATAATAACATTGATCGGTGAACGGGCAATTCGCATATAATTCCATAATTTTGTTTCCAGATGACTACGTAACCATAAAATACAAATCAAGAAGAGGTGAATATACAGCTACCGCGCATGACTGCTGCGATGGTCGAATTGCGACATTTGCTACTAATATTACGCTGTGCGTGGGTGCGCTGCGTAACGCAGTCACTCTAGCCATGATTTGTGTAACAACAGCGTAACTAATACCTGTAAAATAAAACGCGGTGGAGAGATAATTTCCGGTCGTGTAGCAAAAATGTATCGCGTCAGGGTGCTATTTTCCGTATATTGGCAACTGACGTATGGCCTTCTGCGTAACGCAAGATAACAATTGTCGCTGTACATATACTCGCCGTTTAACAGTTACATCGAGCGTGAAAAACAGTAATAAACAATTTGCAACAGATACATAAATGACTACCTTGTCTAACATCCAACTGATAATTAACATCTGCCTCTCCCCGGCGGGACTCTCGTTCTCTAAATTAACATCGTGGTTAATTCGATTAATCGTGTACCATTAATGTGTGTTTTAACTTATGAGAGATTGGTTTACACAGACTGTATTGAACGTCTTATCAGACGGTACGGGATCTCCCATCGAATATATCAAAGTCGGGACAACTTTTCGAGTTAGCGTAAATTCTTCTTCGCTGTCGCGGGGGAACTTCTTGAGTTGATTTGAAGTTCTCACGTTCGATCTTTTGCGACTTTCGTCTTTAGATTGTTTCATCGCGCCAATTCGATCTTCTTGCGAAAAAAATTTAATCCCAAATTTAATTAAAAAAATTCTACTTACAGGAAAAATCGATTAAAATTTAAATTGAACTGAGATTAGGTTTTAATTTCGATGCCGAAGAATCATCTCTCGATGATTAATTCTCGAATAATGTGCATACTAATGTTACGTAACACGGTATGTGTGTATTTCATGTGCGTATGTGTTTTCGTAACTTGATATTTCTATTATAACGTCGTAAGAACTAAACCATACGTAAATACCGAATTGTTTGCGCTCTTAATTGAACGTTATTTGGTTACCGATAGATTTTTTTTGCTGGAACTAAACGGGAACTCGCGAATAGGAACCTGACAACAAACAAAATGCGAAAAACGTTCAACATTCTTGTTTCAGGAGGGAGATATGGATACGGAAGCGGCAGCGGATATTTGAGTGAACCGGAACCGCGTGCATACTCGGATCGATCCGTTACTCTCGATAGCCGTCGACGGCTGCGCAACAAAGAAAATGACTTCACCACGGCGACTATGCCCAGAAAGTAAGCGAGAATTTGGAAACTTTCGCTTGTTTTTCCCAACAATTTGTGAGAATGCTTCAAACCGTTGAAATTTCCTTCCGCATCCTCGATTTTTATCTCTCGATCAAATTTTATTGACTATTGGAACAGATCGTTTCTCAAACAACTGGCATATAAAATATATAGTTCTTTAAGAGATTTATTGATAACGGGACATTTCACATTCTGTTCTAGAAATGGAGCGCTGAAATACTCGACAGAGATTTATAAAAATCAGCCCGGTCGCATCGAAGATTATGAACCAGGGCATTCGTCGATTGCCGAGAAGGAAGCTAAAGAGGTATGGCATATTGTTTTGTCATTCATAACTCGAAAGTAGACAGACCTGCCTGTAATATAAATTAAAGCGCACTTTCCCATAACATCGAAAAGATTCGATCATACGACACCGTATAGAAATTATTAGCTCATCCGAAGAGTAACGATTGATGGGACAATCGAATCTTCTAATGACAGCAATATTTCGCATTGATAGTCTCC
>NW_017259536.1:3716057-3748724 GCF_001594045.1 Atta colombica | reverse complement strand
TATATATATAATTAATATTCAGTATGGATTTCTATCTGAAAGATCTGAATATATATCACGCAAATTTTTAAAAAATTCGATATTAAAGTATAGAATTCGACGTCATAAAAATAATATGTAACATTTAGATGTCAGTGAGTCAAATCCGAAAGGATCAAGGACAATCTCTGCTTGTTGCAAACTATAGCTAGACCGACCCAGTCACATTTTGGAGATTTATGAGATGTCCGTCATGTATGTGTGTGTGTATATTTGCGGTTATTTTAAAACTTTGTACGTCCAATCTTTTGGCCCATTGGCATCCGAATATTACGTACTATTTTTACAATGTCAGATTTTGTATCTTAATATCAAACTTTTCAAAATCCATGTGACACATATCTGAAATCTCTCCTTGTTAGATACAAGAGATAGATAAATGAAGAAGGTAAAATTTAGCTGACCACGGTTGATACTAACGTTGGGATGGGCGCACGAAGGCGAGCTTAAGATTGGCTATCTATTTCTCTGTCAAAGTGTCATATATCGTTATACACGATACGCGAAATTGATCGAACGTGCAGTAGATCATTTTGTATCGTGTGACATCAAGCCATATTTCGTGCGAGAGTGGCAATAGAAATTCGTGTAGACATCTCGCTTCCTTTTTGTTATTTTCTTATCGACGCGGCGCAATCGTGATTTCTCTGAAAGATTCCCAAGATTACCTGAATACACACCTGGAACATGATCGTTTGAAATGGCTTTGCTTCTAGCCAACTTACGACGCGCGGACAAGAAGGAAGGTAATCACGCCAATCGAACGTGTTAAATAAAACGAATTGCTTTTGCCGGCCAACTTATACGTTTCCTCCGTTTATTGAGAGCTTTTCTGTTTGGCGATCACGAGTTAATTGATTGCGAGCTCTTACTTTCTCCGCCCTTGTGGTGGTTATTGCGTTTCTTTAACACATACACACATACACACAGCGCAGACACAGTTCTCAGTTGGTATACATTAAGCACGCACGTATGTTCAGAATGCGCAGAGTCCCCCCGAGAGAGCAATTATTAAAAATAATGGTGATTACATATATAAATTTTTATTATTCCTCGAGTGAAAAGAATCGCATTCTTCAGGGTGCTCTGCGGCTCCACGTAGTACTACAACTCCATTGATTTTTACACAGCTTTTGTAGCGCTGCTTGTAGTTGATCCTATGTTTAAATTTTATGTCGATTTCCATCTAAAATTGAGACTAACGAACTGTACTAAATTTTTCTATTTAATTCTGTTTAATTATTCAGTTAGTAATTTTTACCTTCAATTTAACGTGTAATTTTATTATATATTTTAGTTATAATTTATATAATTGTTAATTTAATTTAGGAAAATTCGTAATTTAGCTTTTCTCTTTGCTATATTTATTTAGCGGTAGATTATTCAACCTCTTCTCTTATTTTAGATGGAGAATGGCAAGAATATTCGAATATTTGTTTATTCCCTTTTATTTGAATCTAAATGTTTCAGTAACCTTTTTAGATAGCGCCTAGTATAACACTGTGTTTAATTCTGTGATTCTAGTGGTGGGACGAGGTCATGGACATATTTGACGGGGTACGCCATTTTTATATTAATGCAGTAGTTAAATAAGAATTCTCTCCGTTTCTCTATTCCTTCTATTCTTTCCTCGGTCTATCTATTGGTACTCTTTCTTCCGCGTAGATACTAAGACTGAATTAAAATTAACATTTTCCATTACTTCGGAATTAATCTGGTAGTTCATCGCCTTGAGGGATCTTGTAGAATTACTATGTTGTCACATAAATCTTCTTTTCCTTCTCTCGTAGAATTTTGTCGTAAAATCAGAATTACGAATAAGAAGCTGCCATCTCTAAAATAAATTTTAATTTCTCTCATGAACGAATCGCGTCTTTAATGTGATTATTGCATTTCAAGATGTGTATTTCGAATCCAATCTTTGTGTGATATACGCTGTTTGTAAAGTTAGTCAATAAAAACAGCGATCAGCGATTTTTTTCGTGCAACTTATCGTTAGCGTCAAACGATAACTGAAGGCAGCTTATTGCGCTCCGATAATCGATAATCGTTCGTGCACCCGACCGGGCACACGCAATTTTCCTGCCTCATGAGGATTTCCCCGATATTATTTAAAGTATTATAAATCTTTCGATAATGATAATTAAATCGAAGGATTTATACGGAGAAATATTACCGAGTGCAAAGAATTTTATCGCGTTTCGATACGAATGTCACGTATACGGTGATCCATGTCTTAACTTATGCACAGTATCGTTTTATCAATTGCACCTAATGTCTTCCGTCTTGAACTCCTGTCCTATGAATCGTCGAATCGTCCCGGATCCCGATCATCATTCGCTCGAGATGATCGTGACCGATGTCCCCGATGATCGTGTGTGTGCGTGTGCGTGCTCGTCGATGTTTTGCGTGTCGTGCCTGCTCGTATGTCATCCCACACCGCTATCCACCTCCTTCTAACGTCGACAACGACGACGACAATGACAACTACGGGTGACAGTGGCTGAATGAAAACGGACATCCTCAGCACGCTAGGATGGAGTCTCTGGACGGTGGCGTTCGGCAGTCCCGCGTCCTCAGCCTTTCCTACCGGCCGGAGGACAGTGTAAGGATACCGGCAATCAGCAGCACGAAAAGCTCCGAGTTCATTGGCGGCATAAGGCGGGCGCGTCCGGTGGCACCGGAAGGTACGACCGATCGGTCGATCGATCTATCCTGCAAGTCGCGCATGCATCGATCCAGAACTCCGATCCAAGATCGGTCCAAGTCGTCCTTGATCCTACCGGTTGAGTCTATTGATCGGTCGAACGATCGTTCAACTGTCACCACCGGTGACAATGCCAAAGACAGTCGCATCATCCGACCTCTGGAACGCGCTCCCGCTGCCGCTGATCCTTGCTATTGGCACGCCGCTGGCAGCATGCTGGATGGAAGATCCAAGAGCTTCGTGTTGCCGGATCGTTGCCCGGCGCGTCGATCGCATCCGATTGGGATCGAGCGATCAGCAATATCGCCGCTTCCGGCCGTCGCCGCGATCGTACCGTGCTCGATCGGTAATAACAGCATTCAACAACAGCAGCAGCAGCAGCAGCAGCAGCAGCAGCAGCAACATCGTCATCATCATGGTCATCACCATCATTATCCCGAGCATCAATATCATCATCAACATCGCCACCATCAACAGTCCCACCATCAAAACCAAGAATTGCAGCGACTGCCGCTCTCTTCTTCTTCTACTTCTTCTTCTTTTTCCAGCACCGATCATATCATGCTACCACCATCACCGACAACACCCTCCGTTATCACCACGCAAGCCGTTTCACGGGTTAGAACGGCTGCCACATCGTCGACAAGTAGAGTGCACGATGACGTTGTCCTCTATCTGTCTATATATCTTTCTGCTGTCTCTTTTTCTCTATCTGGCTATCGAGTCGTCTCTCTCACTTCCTTCTCTGCATTTTTGTCATGATTCTGTATCTCTTTCTTCATTCTTTATAGCCTATTTCACACATTTTTATCTATATTATTATACAACACTCTATTTGCCGAAAAGAAATTATTAGGTCGGTATTTATAATCGGTTCTTATATTTAAGACCGTCTTAAGTATAGCCTTAAGATGTTATCACAAAGCCGTATTAGCATCTCAAAATATTACTTAGACGATTTTGAATACATTGATGAACGGACTATGAATATTGATGGTCTTCGATTTTAGCGCTTTCTTTGTACACATCGCGAAACTCCGAAAACACTAGAAAATATTTTTTTTTAACACATACATCACTCAATACGCATGAACGAAATATTTTATTACGGAAGCGAATTATATCATTGAGCGGTATCAATTATTTCTTGAGAATTAATAATTCATATGTTGACATAATTCTTTTTCTGATTTACAAAATCACTTACAAGTATATTTGCATCACAAATGGCTATTGTCGATCTCCTTGTATCTTGATTTCCTATGTACTTGTTTCCTCCTCTTTCATCCCCTTCGGATTATGTCTCATTAGCTTAATCCTGCCACGTTCCTCTTCATCCTGGCTTAGCATTACACGACTGCGGCATGATTTGCTCGATGTTCTGCTCGATGTGAGTTTTCGTTCTCGAATCTCGAGTAATCGTATCTCTTGCGGCGTACGACATTTTATGTCAAGTAGCGTACATGTATACGTAGCATGTTTCATATATATTATATAGATCGAGGACCGATCGACATAACGAACGGTAATAATAATGGCGTTTCCCTCTTTTCCAGCCTTTCGATCAGCGCAGCGACGTACGTGCCGCGGCCAAGCCGTACATAACTCAGTAAGTACAACGTCAATTTCTGATCCCTTTAATTCTGTATAATGAATCGAGCTGTCATTCGACGGCGTCTCTCACCGGCGTTTCTTATTTGCGAAGTGCCCTCAAAGAGTCGGGTTACGAGAGCGATTCGACGCTGGTGTTTCGCCGACGAGAAGATATTAGTCCGCTCAGCCTTTTGGAGCAGAGACTAGCATACAAAACAGTGCAGAGCGGTGGTGACGTACCCCTCCATGGGCTTCGCAAACCAGCTCCAGAACGTCCAAAGGGTAAGTTGCCCCTCAGCCGATCCTCGTACTGTATGCATTTTAATTTTTCTTTTGTTTCTTACTTTTTTCATACGTCTTAATTTGCTACAGTCAGCACGCTGAGCAACATCGGCCGTGTAACTCGAGTTTATTTTTGGCATGCGGGTGTGTGTTTTAAGGTTGCTTGCAATGTGTGTGCATTTTTATTAATTATCATTGTGTTTGTCAATTACGCATGCGTTCCGAAACTTCGAGTGATGAGGAAAAGATTAGTTTTACATTATTGAAAGATTATAAAATGTTAGTATTATATTTTTATTGTTAGCGAAATTGTTATAATTGATTTATAAATATTTCGAATTATTTACGATGGAGGAGGGGGGGGGAGAGGGAGGAGAGATTAAAAAGTATCCTCGATGTTTCACAAAATTGAATGTATTGACGAATGAAGTCGAGACGATTTTTTTTTTCTCTCAGAAAATTTCAACTTTCGGTGCTGATTTATGCTGAAAAGCGCGTGGCATGACGTGTGAGTAGTGCTCTGTTTGAAGCACATAGCTTTGATACGTATGAATTTCTTTATATGTGTAATCTCCCGAAGGTGGTTGCATCAATGTCAGTTAACACTAATCGCAATTAATTAGGCTGGAAGAGAGGTTGCCGTGGAACAAGGGTTTGTCCAAGATGCGACTATTGTAGTACTTGGCTGATAAACTTACCGGCCGACTCTCGATTAATTAATCAATGACGCATCGGTGATATCGTCGATATTGATTAATTAATCAATCCACGACATTTCTCCATCAGCCTAAAACTTTCCTTCGGATATCGCATCGTGGCCGAGGCTGCGATCTAGAAGGGACAGATAATCGATAATTGGAATTAGTCAACCAGTAGAATTGGTGCAACCTGACCTCGGGCGTTCTCACTTTAATTTAAATATGGCACAGCTCTTCTCTCGATAATCTATCGATATTGGTGCGCGAGTCGGTCTTTTCGAAAAGCTCTTTTTGCAATCCTCTTTTTTACGTATAAGCACACCGCCAGCTGCAGTAACATCACGATGAGGAGTGGCGAATCCTCGCATCGGCACGCTGTCGCACCGGCGAAACTCGGCGCGTCCACCAGCTTAGTCTTGAGCGGGACAATCTTTAGACGACTGATCTTTGGGTGGCAGGGTGTAAGAGCGAAGGGCCTTCAATAGTACATCGAGAATCCGGACCAAATTCCAAAACTTTGTCCACAGACGACTCGGAGATCGAATATTTCCCGATCTCGCCAACTCTGACGAGGATCCGCGTGCATCGAAGAAGCGCCTCGTGCACGTCAAGAATCACCTCGTCCACGACGGCATTCTCGACGTGGCATGAATGGTCGATATTGTCCTCGATCGATACAAGATCCCCGCCGCAGGTCATGAGGGTTCCTCCTCATAGCCTCTCATCGTCCGGTAAAGCTCTTTCGCAAGCTATGTCGGCGCCAAGGCCTCCTTCGCCGCCTCGAAGAAAATCATCACGCCATAGCAGAACCTTGAGAAAATTATATTCGGAGAATACGCGATTGATCGATAATTCGTACACTGCATATTCGAAACCTAGACACGAACAGTGTTTTGCGCATGCTGATAGCGTATCGAGCATCAGGTCTCTAAAAGAGAGATTCTGCAGCAATCTTGAACGGCATCGACAAAATCGCGAGCAGTTTCATAGCACAATCGTTCGCACGTCCTCCAGCAGCCCGATTGCCTCGAAGACTACCAAGGTGTCTGCTTTGTTGTCCAACACTTTTGGTAAAAGAAAATCGGATCCCTGCTTGTCACAAACTCAATTTGAAGCAAAGAAGTTAAATCTGCCGTCAAGTAGTGCGAGAAATCACGTTTGTTCTTCAACGTCGCCAGCATCGAAAAATATTCGCGAATCTTCAGTGAAGCTTGATAAACTCACAGCAGTAAAGGTACCATCCAGACACGCAATTTCTGCTACTAAAATAAGACAGAAATCTCTAGAGAGAATAAAATCAGAACCTCTCTCAACTCCGAAGAGAGAGAAACTTCGTTTGACGAAGAAAGAGCAAGAACAATCTTGTAGAAGGCTAAGCAGATCACAGGAACTCTCCTCACCAGTGGAGGTCAAGAAAGTTTTGCAGAAGCACAAAGAGAAAGAAACGAGGGATGTGCAGACTAAGATACTTTCATTGGGTACTGTAGTAAAGAGCTCGTCGACGAATAAACAAAAGCGTCCAGTGGATAAATCTCTCAAAGCTGTTTCGCTCAAGGAACAGGAAGTATTACGAAAGACATCTGAACAGCGTCCTGAACAGCTTACGGCAACGAAAAGAAGGTCAAGCGCACAGCTAAAGTCTCCTGCGAAAAGTGCGTCATCACAGATCACTAAGACGGAGCCAAAGAAGACGAAGATCGTCGCGAAGCCGCCAGAAAAGCTGGTTGTTAGCAAGGAATCTTTACGTTCGATATCTTCGTCCTGTTCCGAAGCGATCAGTGAAGTGAACAAGAGAAAGCGACCTCGTGAGAAGCCGCACACGATCGTCAAAACTCCGACAAGGAAGCCGGAGATAATACGTATAACGGTGAACGGTGACTGGAAAAAAATGGATGCGAGAAGGAAAGCACGGAAAGATAAGAGCGTCGATGAAAGGGATGTGAGCAAGGCTTTGAATGGGTGGAGAGAGATGGCCGAGAAGGATGAGATCAAGATACTGAGGAGAATAGAGAATATAGCGCCGAGTGTCGAACAAGATTCCAAGATCACCTGCTTGACCGTGGATAAGATCAAGAAACATCAGGAAGCAACGCGCACAGACACTTTCTTCCAGAATCTTTTTTTACGGAATCATCCGTCGCTCGCACAATCTCATGAAGAAAATATAAAGAAGTCTCTCGTTAGCGAGCGTGCAAAAATGTTCCAGAACGGCGTAAGAGAGAGCTTCAGGTCGGAGTCTCTGAAGTCTTTAAGCGTGTATTTGGCGCACAAGCGGCCGGTCTCGAACTCAAAGTTCAAAAATTGGGAACGCGAGAGCGTCATCTCGTCCAGGAGTTCAAGTCCGTACGGAGTCTGTTGGCCTGGCCGATCGGTTTTTCAAAAGATCGGCAAGTTTGACAGCTTGTTGGGCATCGATGATTTTGGTTCGTCCACTATGTTGCGTGTTCGTAGTCCAGAATCTATCTCGCGAGAATACGTAAAGGAGCGAAGTCTAAGCGAGCCACCATTGAAGACTCTGCCCGAGTCCAGAGAATCTTCGCCAAGATCCTCTTCGCCATCTCCGGTGAGATCGCAGGCGTCTCGACGGACTCACATCTCCAAGAAGGAAGAGTTAGACGTCCCGCTGATGATTATGAAAAAAGTAAGAGCCAGAAGCGCCGGTGAGGCAGAAGACGCCAAGAGGGACGGTTCGAGTTTATCATTGACGAAAAGTACCGGTTCATTATCGTCTATGGATCGCGAAGATTATCAACAATATATACTCGAATTGTTGCACCACAGACGTAAATCGACACGGTATAAAGATCTGCGCGATTTCTATACGAATCTCAGCAGGATGGATCAGTTGGAACGTACATTTTCCTCCGGGGATCTACGACCGCGGCTGAAAAACGAAGAAATTATCGATTATGATCGTTGGAAATGCGTTAGATCGAAGGAAAAGGCAGAACAGGAACTGAAGGCGCTTTACGGAAAGCTGAAGAGCGTTCAACGTGACAAGGACTTTCTTTTTAGCGCGAAAGACATTGATAAATTTAGGTGGCACGGCGATTGTGGGCTGCGCTGCAAGGAACGCTCCGTGGAAGATATTTTGCAATATTTTCGAAGACTTCAGAGCGAGGAAGGCGAACTGGACTTCTCCAAAAAAAAAGCTATCATGCAGAAAGATACTTATAAACCTCTCTGGCGTGGAAATTCGGTCATAAATGTGGCAACTACGATGCAGAAGAAGGCGAATGTTAATTTTCGGGATACTAACAAATTCGCAGATTATCATCCATCGTTACAGAAGAGTCTCGGCGGCAGCAAGAAGTTCTGGAGCAGTTTGTCCATCGAGCAAATAACCAATTTAAAGAAGCAACTAAACGAAATTTACGGTAGCGACAGTCCCCAGAAACGGTCGAACGACGACATTGTCGATGCACCTCGCGAAATTAGCGAGCATCAGCAACCTATTAAAGAAAATCCCATTATTAAAGACGAAAATTTAACTAACTACGAAATTATTGTACCGCCTGAAGGCGATTCCCAGAATTATCCTCAAGATGATTCAAAGAGTCTTCACGTACGATGTCATTCAATGATAGCGACAAACGAGTCAATATTAAAAAAACAGAATGATGTCGAGAAAACCTTGAAGAAGAGCGATTCCATTGGGCGTTTGAAGAGCATTGAGAGATCAGAATCAGAGAAATCGATCTCGCCGTCGATGTCGGAGCTGGAGAAGAAGAGGCTGTCGTTGACTCTCGGTAAAGAAGTGCTGGACAGAATGATGCAAAAAAGACAATCCTCGCCTTTAGCTCCTCGCGAGACTCGTGGTAGCATTGCCGCTGCCTTAGCGGCCAAGAAAATGCCGGCAAAACCGTCTACAAAGAGTACCGCAAGACTTCCTTGTGCACCCGACACGCCCAGTGTGGCCAGCACCTCCCCCAGGACTTGCTATTCCCTCGAAACGTCATATGTTGAAGACACGATTAAATCGAAAGACAAAAGCGACTTCCTGCTGGTGTTAACGCCCAATAACGAGAACCCCAGTGACAAGCAACGCGTAGAGACAGTGCTCGAAGAATGGTCGAAGAAACCTCCCTTGTTGGCCATGACGATGCCAACCGAGAAAGCAAAATCGAGCAGCAAGTTTGCCTCGGGCAGTGATGGAGACAGCATGACGGAGAGTTCGGAGACCTCAGTGAAAACGGTGATCCAGCGTGGACCCGAAACGGAGGACGTATCGCGGAAGATCGAGTTCTTCGAGAATGTGGAGAAAAGAACAGAACAGCAGAAAGAGATCGTGCCGTTGGCAACAGCTACGACGACAACTACTACGACGTGGACGTTTCGCGGCAAGAAGAAGTTACCTTCGTCGCAGAGTTTCACTGATCTGAAAGAGCTTTTTGGCGAGTCTGAATTAGCCAAGTATAGTTCGTTGGCCGGTACTGTCGGTAGGTTCGATCGATCGCGATCGACGTCGCCGCGGGAACGAAAGATCGATGGTAGTTCACCGACGTTGCTGGAAATGATGAGTACGCGACAACAACGACGGTCGTTCCGCTCCTGTTCACGGGAGCGTGAACATAACGCGAGGCCGCGCAGCGTCAGTCCGTGTCGCGCGACCACGCGATCGAACTCGTCTTGCAGCGTGGACAGCGGCGGCGGTTGGCCGCGCAGTTCATCGCCGGATCCCGAGAGGTACTGGCGAGCCTATCTCAACCTGGTGCGGAACGGCACGGTGCGTAGATTACGCGCGAGATTCGAGAGCGCCGAGGATCTACCTCGACGCGTCAAGATCACCGCCGCGCCGAAGCGCTTTCGCAGTGATCCGGAATTGGCACGGAGCTTGTTGAAGAAGGCGACCGAGAGAGAAGAGCATGGTAGTGCTCTAAAATCTCACGAGCACGTCGACGTGGCATGGTTGCGCAAGAAATTCGAGACGAAGAAGGGACGACCGCGGATAGGACGAAGGGGCGAGTCACCACCGATCTCGCGAGTACCGTTGCGTCGGGAAAATCTTTCGATGCCGCACATCGATGTCATCAGCAAAACAGTCGAATTGAAGGAGCCCCAAGCTACCAGCACTGTTACCAATCACGTGACCAGACGAGCGGAGACCAAAGAACTCGAGGCGAAGAAACCAGTCTGTCGGATGCGGAAAAGATTCGAATCATTGGACACCGGTGGTGGCCGAACTTCCATAATGGGCGAGATGTTCACGTCGGCGCCGGATGTGCGTGAACTTCGTGACATTGCGCCCTATTTGGCTGGGAAGTGGGTAGCGCACCGATACCCCAGTCGACGGGACAACATGCGCTCGTTGTCATCGCCGGCCGATCTCAGAATTCATCGAGGTACCTCGAAGATGCGATCTTCTTCGGTTGACAAGAAGAAACCGGAACGTCCGCGTGCCACCTCCTCGTCGCCGACACGACCGCGAACGACCCCTGCATCGATCCTCAAACCGTCACAGCAGACTGTCTTCGCCGGACAACCTTTCGACCCTGACAAACACAGACCGAGGTTCAGGTACCAACCACCGCCTCCACCGCCTTCGCCTACCACCATGCGAAAGCATAGAACCTGGTGGCCGACTCTGCCTGTCTACATGGCGCGACCTACCGTCACCTTCGAAGGTCTGAAATCTCATCAGCCATTTGGAGCGTCTAGAATGGATTGAGTCTTCCTAGATTTCAAAAGGGGGGAAGGAGGAGCCAGAAAATTTTTCCGTGTCTTTAAAAATAAATCTAAGCTTTTTTTGGTTGATTAAAAAAGTAGAGTTTAAGTTCGTTAAATTGTGTGAATTATGAAAAATTATTACCGCCTCTCGTGGCACCAATATCGTTAGATAAAGAACGTTAGAGAAGAACGTGCGTCAAGTTGACCGATAGGTTCGCTCGGCAACGTATGTGCGATTCCTCGTTGAATCCCGCGAGTTGATTTTCATAGCTGGTAGAACGGCTAATTATTATTTTAATTTTTTTCCGCTCATTCATAGAATACTCGAATGCACCCCCGCCGCCACCAAAATCCCAGCACTGCAGAGACGATCGCCAAGGTAATGCCGATTACAAAGCTCATTTTTATTATTATGTATATTTTATTCTTCTGTGTTCTGTGTGCGTCTGTCCGTTCATGCGCGTATCGCGGTCTGAATTACCCTACCGTGTGTTTCATGACATCTGGCATACTGGTTTCCTCGTGGAAATTAAATATTATACTTAACCGACCGAACGGTTTTTTACCTGGAGATAATTTTGTTTGAAAACTAACTGCTACTATCTAAATAATTATAATGAAATGCTTTTATTCCATCCTACACTGAGAGAAAAATGTATTAAATTTTAATAAATATTTGTTTGAATAATGCCAATTAAATATTTACTAAATATAACAAATATTTATTTGATATACAAGAATTATTAATTTGATTTAACTCTAATATTTTTTTTATTTAGCAAATATTTATTTTTTGTAAATAAATATTACATTAATATTATTCAAACAATTATTTATAAAAATTTAGTATATTTTTTTCAATGTATTCAAAGATTTTTAATCCTAAATTTAGCAGAAGCAGAAAATAAAAGAGGAAGTATGTAAGTTTCCTCGAAATGCGTACATCTTGTGTATGCGTCGTCGGGTTTAAGACTGATCGATTTAGAGCCATTAAAGTTCGGGCATGTAGTCGATGCGGGCACTTGCTAAATACGCGTTGTGATAATGCATCGTGGTGCATGTAACTCGGGATGCATGAACGACACGTGCTCGGGAAAGAGATCGTACAACGAACGTTTGCACGGGCGATCGAGCATGAGCGCAATAATCGTGCGGTCACTCTAGTGCTCATCCGGTTGGTACATCACGCGCTTTCGTTACCCGCACGTTCGCATAATGCCTGGTCCAGTTCCAACAAATGAATGCGAACAGTCGCGACTGAGTAGCTCGCCTCAATGAGTACAAACAGCGTCACGCTCATTAAAGCAAGCTGTTCATTCACGTTTATTTGCATTTCTTTGTTTGGCTTGGAATCATAAATCTAGAATTCCCAAGTAAAAGATTGAACATCATTTAGATTTCTGATTGATCCGCCATATTTTTCAGGACTTGTTAAGATATACTGCTAAATTTCGTAATAAATTGAAGTAACGTGTAACAGAATCTCGTAATCAAGAAATAATAGAAAAGTAATGAATGATTTAATTAAAAACTAATTACAGTAGATAATTTTAAATGTAATGAACATGTGCATTAAATTTCAACAGATCCACGTAAAATTTTATAAGAAGTACATTAAATTTCACATACATGTACACGAATATATACTTTTCAATTACAAATACATTAAATATAACGTAATTTCATGAAATTAAATTCAACTTGTGTAAAAATATATTAAATTTCATGATATTTTTAGCAGTGTAGAATGAGATAAATTATGCATAAGATAGAATGAGATATATACGCAACTCATTCTACCTTATACATCTACTTATTTTAAACAGGTCTGGAAAATTGTCTGGACGAACGATTAATTAGAAGTTGTCTAAACGGTGTCCAGTTTTCTTACTTGTAGAGGATCTCTACATAAGTCGCCCGTCGCGCGCGAACCACCGACGCGAAACGTACCGAAAATAATATGTACTTTCGCATATGGAGAAATCTCACCGTGACGAGTCGCTCGGCCCCGATTAGAAATTTGATATAAATGCGCCTTGTGCTCGCTTGTGCTTTCCTGTGGATGCGCGAGATCGTAAATAGCACATGAAACGTCAATGTTGAATGCGTCACTGCATGACATTAGAGATATTTTATCATTTTTCAAAAAGATTGAACGTGAGATTAGACCGCTTTATTAAAATATTTTTGCAATTTTTTTATGTATAAAACATTCAGAATGTAATGTATTAATAATGATAGTTCAGTAACGATAGCAACTAGTTATTATGACTGAAAAGTGAAACGAATTAATTGCGTGCGAATTAAAAACATAACAACTTAACAGAAGTATGAAAATTATGTTACGTTTTATATTGCATAAAAAAGGAAACGAGTAATCAGGAAATGACTGATATAAAAAATGATGGCAACGTTTCGGTGTGGATAAAGAGAAAACTGCCTTGTGTGCCTGTTATGTGATCGATTGATTATGTTCAGCTTATCCATCAATTCTCTATAATCAGATATTATCGCCAATCTGAAAAATTCTGCTCAGAAATTAGTCACGATGAAATAATTGCGCATATTAAGATGTCAAAGAATCTAAATCACATCAGTTTTACGATGTCAAGGGTATTCGCGACTCCGCTAAATAGTAGTCGTGCATACTAATTGCTTAACGGGAAGGTAACAGTGAACTGACTGTCATTCAATTTACACGTGAATACCTAGGAGCACAATACGGAGCGACACGAAAAAGACGCTATCCATTTAATTATATTATATATACCTGTATAAAAAGATTTCCGGATCCAATATTATTCTTCGATTTATCACAAACAAGATGAATGTAGGGATTATTACACTGACAATGAGAGAAAAATGTACTAAATTTTAATTAGTTTTTATTCGAATAGTGCCGGTTGAATATTTACTAAATATAAACATATATTTATTTGATACAAGAATCATTTTAATTTGATTTATCTATATTACTATATCTATTACTATTTTATTTAACTTTTTATAAGTATTTATTTTCCGTAAATAAATGTTATATTAGTACTATTCAAACAATTATTTATTGAAATTTAATACATTTTTTCTCTAGTCTTTATATATCTATATATATTTCTCTAGTCTTTATATATGTCTTTATTATTAACAAAGAAATATTTTACTTTTAAATGGAAAAATTCTTAAGTTTGGAATAAAATGATTTTGGATATCGGTTTCGTATCAAATATTATAGCATCAGCATAATGTGTTACAACGTCGGATAAAATTATTCTAAACGTAAGAATATGTGTTATTCTTATTTTAAAACATTAATGCCCATTTTTATTAATGTAGATTAGCTTCAATTTTGGTTCAACTCTTTATCTTTTTCTAGTTTTAAAAATGAAAAAAAGATGAGGAGTAAGAGTTGAACCAAGATTAGTTAATCTACAAAATTATTCTACATTGGTAGAAATTATATAAGTCTTATTTAATTCGAGACAGAAGAATAAGAATTTAATCTAATCTAAGTATTATTTTATTTTCATACTTTTATAAGATTGTAAAACGATTAAGTTACGTAAAAAATATGTTTTTGTTTCGTTATTAGATATTCTTTCTGAGTAAAAAAATCTTTTTAAATAAAAAAGCCTTGGTTTCAAAATCTTGCGCCGATCAGAGAAGATATTTAAAAGTCATTAATGTTACGAAATACGACATGCAACTCTTCAAGACAGGAAGACGCAAAGCCTCAACAAATTTAATGCTAATGTCGATCGTATCGCTTAACGTTAGATCATACCGCGCATACGCGATTATTATGCGCCGCTAAAATTGGTACAAGTGGCAGTCACGATTATTTTCGACGCGATGATTGCAGCGCCGAAGCCGAAGCGATCGTCGCGATGTCCACATACTTTAAGTTAATACTGCGCGATAAATTCGTCCATCGTGCACGATTGTCATTGCGTAACGCAATTAACATACCTAATCGCGAGCTCGCGTGATCAGTTCGGGACGCCTTCGGCACTGCAACGATTCTCGGCATCGAATCGTTGTTATTTCAAATATTTGCTACAAACGCGGAGACTCTTGTCGATCGTCTCTTCTTATCTAATCTCTCGATGATTAACGTGCGTGTGTGTTTCCGTGTTCGACATGTGCAGTTTCGTCGACGATGATACCAGGTGGAATGGGATCTATAGTTTGTCTTCTTCGCAAGAAGCGAGCGTAGAAAATAATATCGTCGACATTGTGAATAATTGGCGTGCTCTGGAAAGTGATTAGCGTGCAAAACAACTCATTACATTCTGCGATGCGCTCATATCGCACGCGAAAAACATCGTACAACAACGTGGCTTTTGTCAGTGGCCTTGAACGCCTTTTATTACGACGACCATATATTTATCTTTGCGGATAACGACTCGAAGAAATGACGGCTTACGTAGTTCTCTCACAAACTTTATGTAGCCGTGTACATTTTCTCTCGTGCATTTGGCAAGAATAATTCAAGATTCTTTCCGCATGGCGAAACGTCATCGATCATTTGTGATTTAACATTGACACCAACATCCCAAAATATATCGAGGAGTTTAAGTTTTGGTTCGAAACCATTGGAAACATGAGTGTACTTCGTCCAAAGAACTTCGTTCCCCGCGGTTCCTACTTGAACCGTTCTTCAAGGAGTAGGGAGCCGCGATAACCGGTGCCAACGTCGCGGCGCCTTCCTCAGACGCGTTTTGCGTGCGTCGCGCTACGCAGGTACCGATAACAGGTGTCGGCGAGATACGCCGTTACGCGAGTATAAGACAATTCAGTCAATTTTAATAAGACACAGGTTGGCTTCTCAAGAACGATAATCGTGTTAAATCGGCACTTCGCGATCGTGTAAGCCCGTTTCGCGGAAGTTCTGCGTCACGTCGCGTTGAGTGACGGTGTGACGAAGTGAATTCTGTGCGATCTGATACGTATTATGCGTACAAGGTCATCTGATATTGTCGGATTTCAATGTAAATTCATCCGTACAGGGTTGCCACAAAATTGGAAATCAAGGAAACGTCAAAGAAATTGAAAACGATCAGGGAAATCAGGGAAAAGTCAGAGAATTATGCAAAGTTTTCTGAAAAAAAAATTCTTAATTTTAAAGAAGTTCGATATGCGTACGTCACATCGATGAAATTTTGGAATATTACTAACTTAACAATAAAATGCAAGCAGTGCAGTGATATTAATACACGGAGAGAATTTTTTCTTAAAGTTTGAAAAAATCCTGGAAAAAGAAGGTATGGGGTAACATATTATATTTCGGAAAATTTTAATGTAAATCTTTCATTCATTAATAAAGTTACAATAAAATATAAAATAAGTTTGATTAATTTTATTGAAGTGTATAAAACTCTTAAAATATTGTACTGTACTCTACTATATTTTCATCGTTGTTTTTAAAAGAAAAAGCTCTTCGTGTATAATAGTAATTTACATCATTATGTTAAATTATTAACAAAATATTTAATAAATAATTCAATAGTTTTCAGATCAGGACAAAAATACAAAAAAATTCAAAGTATTATTGACAGTCAAAGAAATTATGAAATTTTATCTGAAAATCAGGGAAAAGTCATAGAATTTTAGGGCAAGGAATTTGTGACAACCCTGTTTATACAGCGAAGACAAGAGCGAACTTGGAACGATACGTTTACCAGATCTGTTAAAAATTCAGGATCATCAGCCGTGAGTTCAGTGGCCGATTGAAATGCCAGAATAGCTTGGTTTCAAATTGAAATCGAATTTAATTACCCGCAGATTCGAGCCTTTGTCCGATAAAAGAGCAATCTCGAAACTTTTAAGGGATAATTTAAATGAAATGGCGAAGTAGAAATAAGTCACTTTGTCAGTGAAATCATTCTCGAAATGTTTCTCGATGAAAGAAAAGAACACGGTATGTCTTCCTCGTGAATGCGTTGATCCACATTGCACCGGAGACTCATTTGAATAGAATAGTCAGAGAGAATGCAAGTAGCACCTTTCTCAGAGAAAAGTGCACCCGCTCGTAAAATACAAACAGTCGCACTTCATTAAGGCACTTAAATCTTTGTGAGGAGGAGTCGATTTAAGGAGCTCTTTTCCAAATTACGTGTGAATGTTCTCGCTTCTGACACGGTTTTTCTTAAACGGCGTATTCTTCATATTTTTCTGTAGCGTCACGACAGCACGTGAAAGTTTCACGGAAATTCGCTCATTCTCGTTAATTATACATTACGAGCTCTGCGGTTAATGAGTCAACGACGTCATTACGTCGGATATAAAACGCCACGTTTCACGGGACGCGATGACTGATGTTACACTTTCAATGAAAGTTCTTACTCATCTCGAAGGAAGAAAGAGAAACGATAACGCGATGGTGACATAGAAGAATTATCGGAATCGAAATTACGTTTATCGACGATATTGTTTGCCACAGATACGAAAACAGACATTGACACACCGAGAAACGTGACACCAATGCAATCGTTTCAACCTTGATAGCCAACGTTGTAGCTCACGTTGCACATCCGTTCACGTATGAGTTACCGTTATGACGACACGGTTCTTAATGCCCAAATTGACGTAAAAATGATCGAACGTGGGATCGGCTCGTTGAATAAATCGCGATATTGATCGCGAGTTATCGCCCCACGACAATTATAATAAATTGAATCTCTTCATTCGGTCGCCCGTCGAGTTAGTTACCTATCGTAGAATCACGCTTTCCATTTCTGTTAGTAATCGCGCGATTAATTTCGCGAAGATCACGATTGTCGATCAGATTTTGTGCAATATCCGGCGTGGCAAGAGATCGCCTTCAATCGCCGGATATTAATATGCAGCTTGATTTGATCGCGATTTCCGTTTGGCAGCGAAGCGTAAACTGAAAAAAATGTTCATGATTAAATCAACAAAAGGACTAAAACAAGATTGGTATTTTAGTGAGGACAAACTCTATAAACTCTTTGAAGTGAGAATTTCACTTCAAAAATCTCATTCCAAAAATAATGTGAAATCTTATTCCAAAGATGTGAAAATTCTGCCACTCTTTTTCAAGATTTTAATTAGAACAAACTCTAAATTCTTTTGTGTAAATTTCACTTTAAAACAGAGTTGGCAAAGACTAATATTTTTTTTTTAAGAATAAAACGTGTTTTTTCTTTTAAATATGTTTTCAATGTTTTAAATATGCTTGAAACAGTATTATAAAAAAACATGTTTAAAAACATATTAAAAACAACAATTAAGCTCAACTGTTCAAAACAGATTTAAAACTCTGCTCTAAAAGGTGAAAATTTTGCCTTCTTCTTCAAATTTCACTTCAAAGTATTTAGAGAGAGACAGAAATTCTGTTTATAATTGGAAATTTTGTTTGGTCTCGCCAAAATACCATTCTTGTTTGGCTCTTTTGTTAGTTTAATCAGAAATTGTTCTCATAAAATTAAGAAAAACACGAGAAATTGGGAAAAGATGCAGAGTCTGGTAAGCGTATCGCGCGGATACCGAGTGCTTTAATTTCTCCTTAGAGTATTCGCGAATCTGTTTAACTTATATTCGCTTGATATTCATCGTTCTCACGATGAGGAACACAGTGAACGAAATGGAAACTCGGACGATATTGCCACGCGTCACTGACCTAGAGCACAGTATACAGTGGACCAGCCTGGCGAATGACATCGACAACCTGGTCAAACTTCGTCATCCGGCTAAACCGGTGATCCGACGCGACAAACAAGAAACTCGAATCGAGAGACACACCTATCAACGGGTTTCTATGCCGGAAATGCAACGGGCGTGCACGGTACATTTCGAGGATGATTGCGACACGCCTTTACGAAGTGACTGTCTGGAATCCGAGAATTGCCGATGGAGCTGGAAGCCACGGACGGACTTTGAGAGGGAGTATTTTTACAAGGATTACAAGGACTATTATTGCAGTAGTCCGGGAAAATGTCTTGAGTCCGTTTCGCATGAGACAATCCCGAGGGATCGAAGTTGCCTGCAAGAGACACTACACTCTTCTGGAAGTCCTGCCACGCGCGCATCATCCACGCGATCTCCCGAGGGTCTCGAGAAGGAGCACTTCAGCGACAGCAGGGAGCGGCTACATGAAATCTTTGAACATAATCGGTATCTCCGGCGACAGTTCTTCGCTGACATGCCGGGGAACGCGCGACAGAATTGTAACGGTCTCACCGGGAATGTCGGAAAAAACAGCCAGGAAACGTCAAGGCGTTGTACCGGGTTCGGTAGCACCGAGACGCTCACTAGTCAAAGCAATCAATCATCCGTGAGCAGTATAAATGACCGGAAGTCCCGAGCGCAGACGATGCGCACTTCCGAGGAAGAGGAGGAAGAGATGGACACGTTAACCGAGTTCGCCAAGAGGAACTTGTCTCGAGTCGTCAATCGCAGGAACGGTCGCGCTCGGAGAGACGGCAGAGTGCTCGTCAACATCCTACCCGGAAGCGAGATAAAACGAGCCGACGTGAGGAACGTAATGTCCGTTAAACTCGATGAGGCGAGTAATAAACGGAGCGAGGGATCACCGCTCGTCGAGGAAGCTCGATTTCGAGACGCGACGAGTGAGAGGAAAATGCAGGATAAATCGTGTCAGTGCCGCATCAAGGAGAACGAGATTAATCCCGATGTATGGTATCGAGAGAGGAATCTTCCGGAGTACATCTTTGGCTCAACCGCGAAGATCGATTCTAAGACTCGAAAAGAAGACTGGGATTTACCGGATGGGAGCGGACAGCGCAACATGGATGAGGTAAAAAACCAACCGGCGTGGAAGAACAAACTCGAGGGAGATCAATTTTCTCAAAACGAGCTTCTCTCTCGGATGATCCGTGATTATTGCGAGCGATCAGACTCCCTTTCGGAAAACATCGACAAGACGAGCGTGTCGTCAAAAAGCGAGGATAGGACTTGTTGGGATTTAGATCTTTACAGGTCTCTGCCGAATCTGACGATTCTGAAGCGGAACCTCGACACTCCGCTCTACGTCGCCCGTACAGTCAACGTTCCCGAGGGACTCGAATTACTCGGATCGGACTCGAATCACGAGCTCGATCCTCGTGTTGTAAGATCGAGTCGCGTCGAGTTTAAGCAATCCCGAGAACAACGATCGGAACAATGCGAGAAGATTGTAGATCGGACACGCTCGATCAACCGTGAAGAATCCAAACCGTCGACATCCAAATCGGCGATGGACGTATTAGTCTCGTCCAACTGTTTGATCCCAAGGCACGAGGTCAAGGCGGCGAGAATTCCTCCTCCCTTGGACCTGAGCATGGTGAACGAGCAATGCGAACTCATGGAAGCGAACGAGAGGAAGCGTCTGAATGATTATAGCGTCGACGTGGCGATTTTGCATCGTCATGAAGATTACGTGAAAGATCTGCTGACCGTCGCCGAGAACGAACAACTCGTTAACGACATCGTCAGAGATAACACCCTGTCAAAGATCGTGGATGAGAGGAACGATCCTCCATATGGAAGAGACTCTGTCAGAAGACGGCAATTATCCAAACCTCGGCACAAATCCTGCGGCGATCTATCGTTGACTGAACTGCAGGCACCCCAACTTGTCAACAATTGCAAGAGTTCTACGAACGATCTACAGGGAGCAGATCCCGCCTTGATCGAAATACTTCCGATTGACCCCGGTGCCTGCCATCGTGACCGAATCACCAGCAGCCCTTTGTTCGATCAGACGAGTCCGATTGGCGGACTTCACGCCGCCGGAAGCGCGCTTCCGTCTACGGTCTACGGACCGATTCCGTACAGTTAGTAAACATGCGCATAATTTTCCTGAAATAATGCTCTTCCTGCCGCGCGTAAATAGCCGCGTGCCCCGTTAGAATCGCCTCGGCATACCTAGCTGTTGCTGGTGTCGTTGGCGCGATTATTGAGAAGAAGAGAGACAAAATAGAGAAATAAGTAGAAACATGGTACCAATTAGGTAGAGCAGCATATCCTTTTCAGAACGTTGTTTTAACTTAGAAAACTTAATAAGCTCAAATTACGAGTTCAGATTCAAGTCGATATTAAGAAATATTTTGCAACATATCTGTATCAGATATATTAAAGCACGTATATTATATTAACTTCGATATATTAAAGTAATTTGTTATATAAAATATCGTAATAGAATAAAAAAAGTTTGAATGCCTTCGTCAGCAATCTGCTAGAATCTACAAGCATCGATATTTTGTTTGTGAATTTTAGTAGGTAAATTTAATTTATCTATAAAAAATAAATAAAATACAATACATTCAATTGTTGTGATGGTAAAAATTCGTTGAAGCTTTGACAACTATACTAGAATTCTTTTAGATTTTTATATAATCCGGAACAATAAAAAATTTTTTATATATTGTTTCAGTTAGATTGTGCTGCAAGTCCGAAAATAATCGGCGTATTTCTGAGATAAATTTATTTAAAAATACATATCGATTTATTATTCCAACATCTAACTTTGATCATAATTGGCACTTTTCTTATTTGAATAAAAAATTTTCTCTGTTTCTCGAAAATTGCTGAAGAAAGAATTAAAATTTCATGTTACCAGTGATTAAAGATAATTGACACGACATAAATATCAAGTCATAAGGTAAAAAGTTTACTTATCTTATAATCCACAAAAAACTCTAGAAACACATCGAGAATAAAACGGTAAATCGAAATTAAATTATATAAGGAGAGGATCAGATAAAAAGAATAATAAGATACCGTAACAAAATAGTCTTGGCACAGGATAAGCGCGAGAAACAGAGAGGTAGAGAAAGAATCGATTGCGTGAGAATCTCGTTCAATGAAAGCGGTGAAAGGTGTTGCGGCGTTCTGAGAGAGAGACTGAAATTCAGTTTCTCGTTTCGGCATTTGTGGTGATGAGTTAGCGTTACACGCTAACAAATCGGGTTACACGAATAACGATAGCACGAAACAAAGTAGTTCTGCAGAATCGCGGGAGAATCCAGCGAGATTTCACTGAAGAAGGACAAAAAGTTTGTGATTTGAAATCTGATCCGATAGAAAAGATTTTTAAAAAATTATTTTTATTCCATATGTTTGTTTCATTTTTTTATTTCATGACATTTTTCTGTTACCGTACATCGCGATGATTCGCATTTTCAGCTGTTCGGGATGAAAAATAAATTCCTTGCGTTTGGAACCTGAGTATTATGGAACTATTTGGAATGGATTCCGCTCGAAATTATTTAATTATTCTTTAGAGTTCTGCATTGAAAAGAATCGGATAATAGCCAAATATTGAGTGAAATAATTTCAATCAAATGTTCGATTAATTTAACCATAGATAATTTTACTTTTCTAAATATTTAATTATCAAGTATTACCAGACGTAGTAATAATTATAACCAATCGTTTACTAATAATAATTACTAAATATTTATATAGAATATATAGAATAGTAAAATTATTCTAATTAAATAAGAGAATTCCTATATTTGATTAAAGCGAATTTCAATGCTTAAATATTTCTATGTTATATACATATCTGATTCTGTAAACTGCGCGCCGAAATCTTTTTCGGTCTCGAAATTTATGGTCTCGCATTTATGAGTAAAATCAGAGTAATAATATTATTTATTAAATTGCGAAGCAATGTAATAATTTTTTTGACGTTAATAAACATCTTTATAAGAATATTAATAATAAGATATAGATTTATTATTCCAACATCTAACTTTGATCATAATTGGCACTTTTCTTATTTGAATAAAAAAATTTACTCTCTTTCTCTTATTAATAAAAAATCTATTAAAAATGAAATCTAAAATTATTTTTTATTGGATTAATCGGACATTCGATTGCAAGTTGTTTCACATTTGACAGCTATTGCCACGTTCTTTTTTTCAGTGTAGTATTGTGTTTTCTAGAACCAAGGAAAAACAGAATAATTTCTATCGCAATCCATTTCGAATGGTTCAATAATACTAAAAGACTTTGTTGCTGGTTCGAACTTTCGCGATGCTTACGGCGACCTGTGTCATCGCGACTGCGCTTTATTAGAAATTGATCGGTTGCAAGCTGTATTCCACTTTATCAGTCGCACGGTCTCGTTGCAGCCCGACACACGCGAATACGCATCGTGCCTGCAGGCATGCACGCGCGTGCTGTTGCATCGCGATAAACTGTCGTCATTATCCCGCGCAGCGCGTGCACGAAAGCAGGTGCGTGCAAAACGCTTTTGTTCGCATCTGAAATACGGAGCTTCCTAGTTTTTAAATACTCTTGAGAGATAAAAGAGGAGAAAAGGAACGGAGATAAAGATAGAAATGCGTCACGCGAATCGATATGCGGTCATTAATTCCTACGTGCTTTTGCATAAATAAATAATAATCGCCTATAAATGTGTTAAAAGCTACTTGCAGGGATATTTAGCGGAAGGGATCGTTCATGTTCCGGGTCGTTATAACTGTCATTATAATTTTGCAAATATCGGTGTAATACTAGACACTATGTAATAGATTCACTGCACTGTGTTTTATATTTAGTTATGTTGTATCACGTGCACGTAATCAAATGTAATCGAGCATTACATGAACTCAGACACCGTATCTAAATTTTTGCCTCGTGCCAGTCGACGACCTCCTCTTAAGTCGTTTCTCTCTGCGAAGAAGCCATATGTTGTAGCAGAATGAGATAAACAAGCGGTGGTCTCGATGTGAGTTAAACCGTCGTCTTTTATGTGATTCAATTCTTCCTTCATGATATTGTCTGACTGGATATGATATTGTCGCATGCTGTAATAACTATCGGAACTTGAACATCATCAAACGTTAAAAACGCCGAAACTCTAAAATCCTGTCTCTTGCGAATGTGATAATCTCATGTCATAATCTAATAGCGAATTCAGTTCATTTGCATTACCTTACATTATGTTAGCATATACTAAAAGCTAAAAGCTATTATACGAAATTAGCAAAGTTAAGTGTAGAAGCAAAGCTAACAATAAGATTCCCGATAATTTAAAATATACAAATAATATTGTCAGTCAATGCAAAAGGCTCTAGCTGATTTCAAAAAAGTTTTTATGTAAATTCAGAACGTAATATTTTACTCAAATTGATAATTATAATACTATTCAATACAGCAAAATTTCAATTTTATGAATCTATTCTTTTTAATTGTGATACGATGATTTTTTACGAAGTTATGAACTAAAATCGAAATGTTTCTTTTTTAATTCGCGATAACTCACTAATAAAAAAAAATCTCAGGAATATTAAAAAAAATTTTTGCAGAAAAAATTTTCACGTTAGAAAATCGAAAATTTTTGCAAATTTTTTTGGCATTAAAGGTCTACAAAATGAGAAGAACATTTCTTATTTTGTCCACCTCATAGTTTTCTATATGTGAAAATTATCAAATCACAGAAATTAAAGAAACATAATGACTTTTCGAAAGTATAGATTTTAAGCTTTAAATCCCTTTTTTTAAATTTAAATTTTATTTATTTTTAATGAAGTTGCAGTTGCTTGAATTTTGAATGATAAATCGAGTCAGAACTTTTGTACTGATTCAAGAATAGAAATCAGCATTTATAAAAATATTTTTTAATGGTTCAAAGAAGACATAACGTGACAGAAAAATATTTTTGTTAAACTTTATAGTCATCATCAACAAGACAAAGCATACAAATCATACTACTTTTCGCATTAATATGTTCTATCCACTGCGATAAAAGCGTGTAATATTTTAACGATTAAATTACTCAATTATGATATTGTCACGCTATTTAGCAGAATGTGCAGGTATTATTTCATTGTCAAAGTTAATTACATTATGCTACTGCAGATATTTCATATAAAGCAGCATTTAATGTACACTAATTTAGTGTAGAGTGACAAAATTCACATGATATTGGACATTTTCTAGCAAAGACACAGTGTAATAGTGAATTATCACATCCATTGTTGTTTGCCAATGTTAAAAAAAGAGTGAAATGATTTACTGTATTATTATCCTTATTAAAAAATGCTCTTTATTCATTCGAATTAAAATAATGTCCTTTGTTATTAATTCGAATCACAATAACGTCCACGTTTGAAAACAAAAAGTCGATGTAAGGATCGTATTTCATACTTTAGATTGTCGCGAATTACGAATCTGCGATCGACATCGAAACATTCGCCATCATTTTTAATAACGACAGGGTTCACTGGAGCGATTGACGACAATGATTAACTCGATGAAATGGCACGCGAATTTAAACCGCGCCCCAATAAAACGCGCTTCCGTCAATCGAATAATTTAAACCGAAATTAACCACACTCTCTCGCGTCGCATCTCGTTGTGCATGCTACAGATCAGGGTTTAATCGAATCGAAATTAAATTGCACAAAAATATATATATATATATATATATATATATAGAAAGAAATAAAGAATATCGTACGTACATTAGAACATCCTATGCGAGAAAAAATTCTAATGGTCCAAACGCGACCCGTTCGTTCCGTTTGCGGGTCGATCAGTGACGATAAATGTGACTTACTTGATCGCAGAATCGCCGAGGCGTTATGTGGAGGGTGAGGTGACGATTCACTATCGCTCGCCGGTGCGTACAGAGGCGAAGGAGCCGCTGAGTGAGGAGGAGCTCGCACGTCGCAGCGCGGAGAACATGCGGCGCGTCTACCAGGAGGAGCGCCGTCGCAAGTATCTTCAGGAGTTACATGACATCGACTCCCGCAGACACACCGATAATTTTATGTAAGTACAAAGGTGTCTTCCTTTTTCCTTTTGTTCCTTTTAATTTCGGGAGACGAAGGATGACGTCGGATCGTAGCTTTAATCACTTAATCTTTTCAAGTAAGGCTCGAATTACCTTCGTCGATGAAGAAACAAAATCCTCACTCTAACGACGTCGTACTAATTGGAAGACTCGTGTATCCTTCTCGCGTATTTTTCTGTGCTTCTCTGTTTTTTCTGTCAAACGCGAGAATATATTTTTGAAGATGACGTTAATAATAATGTATGGAGAAAGGCATGTTCATCTTCAGCTTGTCATACTCGGTCGTCGGCTTGTAAACATTTCCTGCTATTCAACGCTGTTGCGTAATGCATCATGCACCGTGAGTTGTTTTACGCGGGCGCTACAATGAAAGTGTAGGCGAATGCACAGGTAAAAAAGTCGAGAGAGATTTCATTGATGCTCGAATAGCCCTAGATATTCTCAATAGCGAAATAGAAAGTCCCGAGTTTACTGAAAAGAAAATGTTTCATAAAATTCTGTCTTAATCTTTATCATTTCATTATTTGCAGTGTCCGAAATATTCTGGTTTTATAAATTTGCTAAATGAATAAAATTTACACATTATTATATTTAGCATTAATTGTTTTATAATTTAAAAGCAATTTTTTGTTTTTATCTTTATTTAAAGGATACATTGAAAAAAAATTTTAATAAATATTTATTTGAAAAGTTTTATTTACTATAAATGTTAACATACATTTATTTCAAAAACCACTAATTTGATTCAATTTAATTTTTTTTTTTTGAATATAATTTGTAAATAAATGTTTATTTATATATTGTATATAATATTTAAAGAAATATGTATTACAGATAAAAATTAGTAAATTTTTTTTTCACAAAAGATTATCAATCTTTATTTAATTGTCAAATCATCAAATAAAATAATTGAGATGTAGTGTCGAGGTATCAGAAATACTTAAGCAATTATATTAGAAAAAAATCATGAGGAGTAATATAGAATTAATTAACATCGTCGACTATTTGACTCTAAAACGTATTGGCTGGATTTATCATGAAAAAGACTATAGAGGATGTTGAAAGAATAGATTTACATTCCGCCGAGGCGCATTTCAATCGCAAGCACTCGATAATCATCACAATGCCGAGGAGAGTTAGCATTTACTCAGAGCAAACAGAAAGACAATCCTGGTTTGCCGCGGCTGAGAGAAACCATTCCATCTTCTCGACAACACTTCAACAATTTCCAGACCATCACAAAAGTCGCCCATACCCTTGAATCGCTACGACGATTTTGTGGACGATTTGAGCCAGCGAAGTCGATCTCAAGATCAAACACCGGAGCCACGTCTGGTAGCAAGAGCGCTCTACAATTTTGTCGGCCAGTCGTCCCGGGAATTGACTTTCCGGCGCGGCGACCTTATATTCGTACGACGACAGGTGGACAAAAATTGGTACGAGGGAGAATACAATGCGATGATCGGACTGTTCCCTTCCAACTATGTCGAGGTAATCGCCAGTTGAATCTAGATTTTATAAGGCATATAGATTTTATAAAGCGTATAGATTTTATAAGGCGAGAAGTGAAAGTTAGATACCTGGCAACAAAGTATATTTTTACTAAATTATTACTTTATTCTGTACAGATCTTACCGTACGACGGTACGATGCGAACGACACCAAAGAAGGCTCACGAGGGACAGGCACGGGCCAAGTTTAACTTTATCGCTCAGACGAATCTCGAGTTATCCTTGGCAAAAGGTCAGACTATTGTTGCGAGGAGAATTTCTCTAAACTTGACTCGAGGCAACGAAAGAAACGTAAATTACTTTTCGAAATATTTATCAATCTATTTACAGGCGAATTGGTGGTCTTAACAAGAAGAGTCGATGAAAATTGGTACGAGGGACGTATAGGAAACAGAAAAGGGATCTTCCCGATTTCCTATGTCGAAGTTATCATCGAACCCGGACTTCGATCAGGTAATTTAAATCGAAGAAGTCAGATTAATCTTTATGGTGGGGGTTTATTTTGAAAATCTTGCAACTTTTGTTTCCTGTTATAATTCATTATTTTATTACATTCTTTGTCTCACAATATGATATTGTTTTAGTAGCTATTATAATAGCTTTCCCGTTTTATAAGAGTTAAAAGAAAGCAGCAAAAAAACTTGACAAAGTGATGTTAATAAAGTAATTTATTATGTCATTACATTTCTTGTCTCTAAATATGACATTGTTTCAGTGCTTTTCCTATAAAAGTTAAAAAGCAACAAAGAAACCTAATAAAATGTTAATAAAAATATTGCTCGTCAAATCGACGAAATTTATACAAAATTTGCCTTCTTTTATTTTAGAGACACCGATTCAGAATAAACCGGTTGCGTCTCCGGCGGCGCACAGTCTCTTAGCAAACGGCTCGTCCGGAGGGAAAATGAGTATGGGACCCCATCATTACGTGCCGTCCATCCCGGTCAATATCAACACAACCCAGCCCCATTATAATTCACTGGTAACTATCATGCGATCTTGTGTCATGGCATAATTACTCCGCGGCATGATTGAATTCTTCCCGTAATGTTTCATTATACCATCGGATAATGGTCGAAAGGCGCATTTTTCATTAAAAGAGACAGTTCTAATAAAGCAAAAGCATTTTAAAAAATACATACGTAACAATTCTTTCTCTTCGTACTTTTTAGCCACGTATGGGAGGGAGCAAGTTGCATGTGTCACAACTCAGCGAAACTCTGCATATCGACACACATTCGGAACCAATCCCGTAAGTTTTGCAACTTTTTATATTCATTTGAAAGAAAACTTATACATTACATTAATTTTATATAGTTTGTCATCCACGTGTGAATCACCGATAACCTACGTTATTGTATTTATGTATTTGTTAAATAATATGTGTCTCACAATACTTATAGCAATACAAAAACCGAGTACTAGTTGTCACCGGTGATTAAAATTGCGGTATATAAATATAAATTACGTAGCAATTATTTATTTTAGAAAATATTTTATGATCGCATTTCTTTTTATACATTCTAGAAAATAGCAATATTTATATAATTCTCACTGTGTTGATGTTAATATTAACCATGGGTTTTAATCCACATCATGATGGTATTGATATTATTACCAGAGGTTTGAAATCTACACTAATATTTTTTAGAGTATAGCTAAAATATATTAAATATAGTCTGAATTGAAAGTCCAATCGATCATCAGTAATTCACGCGGCACAGAATGCGTTAATGATTTTTTTATCTTAATAAATTTGAGCGGTTATCTTCTCATTCGTGTGTGGATCATTATATTATGGCAAAAAGTACGAATATCGAACTCATAAGTATTTACATTTCGACAGATACCGGGCGTTATACAACTACAAACCGCAGAACGACGATGAGTTGGAGTTGAAGGAGGGTGATACGGTGTACGTGATGGAGAAGTGCGACGACGGATGGTATGTTGGTTCCAGTCAGAGAACCGGCTACTTCGGCACCTTCCCGGGCAACTACGTGGAGAGATTGTGAGGAAGGTCGACGGTCCAGGACGCCACACGGCGCATCAGGACCCAGGATAGCTTTCACCAAAGCACTAAGCGTTAGAATAAGCACCAAATTTCTCAACGTTTAACCCCATCGTTTCTTTCGACATTACGAAGATTTTTGCTAAGCCAGAAGAGACTTTTGTTGAAGGGAATTCTAATATTTTTTTTTATTTTCTTCTTTTTTTATTGTAAAAGTGAAGAACGGATATGTATATAACGCATGATTGTAACTCCTGCATCTTTTACGACGCGATTATTTACAGATAATTATGAGTACAATTTATTTTATGATTATTTACTTCTTTATTGTGCAGGCGCACATTTACAGTTTTATTTCAATGCATGAAAATTTTAAGACTTTTAACAATCGATTTTTTTTAATGATTTAGTAATTAAATTTTAATAATTTTGCTAATACGAAAATTTATATCTTCAAAGTTACTAGCTAATGAATTTCTTCATTTAATTTTCGATGACATCAAAGTTACCGAATCATGCATACTCGAATTATGCATTATATGTAATTTCACATAACGTAACTGTCGCGAAATGTTACTAATACAACGAATGAGATTTCTAATTAAATTCACGCGATTGTGTCGCACGGAAGTACTTTCGCCGAGTTCGACGAATGTGATTAAAAAGTTTCGTGCAACGTCAAACGATTTTTATCGTTCCGAGCAAACAATAATTCGAGAGGCGAGAGGGTTAAGCGTCCACAGCAGTGAAGAAACATCACAATAGTCTTCTCTTTTGGGTCTAACGACGATGTTAATTGATAACGCGGTTAGGATAAATGTTAAAACTGTCAGTGTTTGCGGCGTGGCGTAATGAGGCTCTCGTGTGATCAGAGTTACTGTCCGTATATTAGTGGATTATCAACTAAGATATTGATATTTCAGTGTGTATGTGTATATATATATATGTGTGTGTGTGTGTGTGTGTGTGTGTGTGTATGTATACACACACACACACACATATATATACATATATATTTCCTTGATATATACTTTTGTTTTAAGTCATTCTTTTGTTACGATATGATATTTACGCAGTCAAACGCATGTTAACGATATTCAAAAATATCGGAGAGAACCGCTGATCATATCAGAGCTTTTTTTGGCGTCGAATTTACCAAAAAATTTAGCAAAACAATATGCTAGGATACGTGAGTTTGTAAGTAAAGTTTGTAAGTAGTGTACGATAACAATTAGTAACTTATTGTTACTGCTGTTCTTGGCAGCTGTTAACTTAAGAAAGAAGCAAAAAATGAAATGTGGGAAGAATATAACTCGAAAGGGAGAGGATTTTGAGATATTGAAGAAATACTGATTAGTTTGAGATTTTAGGGCCGTATTCTGAAATGGGAGGCTAATTAGCACGCGGAGACTTGTGTTGAGTTAGAGAGATGCGGATGGAGGTTTCCCTATGATTTCGGTATTGTAGATAAAATCGGCCACTGTTATTGTTGTATTCGTGAGTATTTCGAGACTAACGGACTTATAATTGAAAGTTTGCCTTCCCAAATTAATATTTTTGTAAGCATTATTTGTACCCAGAGTTATATATAAATATACAATATATACATATATATATATATATAGAGTAGAGATATATCTATATATATACACATACATATATATATATACATATACATACAAATATCGTTACATTGTATACCACGCGATAATATATAATATATAAAAATAACATACACGTACACTACAAATAATTAGTATCAGACGTACACGGAAAAATGTGTATATATATATACGATTGATAGTTATATACATTCATACAATCGCAATGTGAAAATAGCCAAGCCAGGTCGTCACAATCTTTTCTAACGTCACTTTATCACGATCGCACGATCGCCTAAGCGTTAAAGGAAGAGACGAACGTAAACAGACAATACTATTACTATAATAATTATAGAGGAACGAAAGAGAGATCATGTGACAAGGGCATTATACAGGCGCCGATAAATTCGAAAGCGATAGGTGCCGTTTTTATCTTCGAAAGAAGCTAAAAAGAAAATCATTTTTTTTTTCATTGCCTCGTCTTCAGTGTATAATTGAGCGGAAGCTTGGTGCAAAAGCACTTTCTCATTCAAAAGTACAGTGGTTTTGAAAGATTTTATCTATTTTACTATATCGAATGGCAAGATCAAATTTCCTTTCGATCGGTAAATCGAAGAGACATGATATATTCTCCAACAAAGATACCGCTCGATGTGCGATGAAAATGCGACAGAGACATTTCGTCTTACGTGCAACATATGCGCATATATCCACGTACATATCCCGTTAGATCGTAAAATTTACGGTCTCAAGTTCAACATTATGAGTCATCGAAATAAAAGCCAGGATTATCGTCGATTTTATGATATCGTCGAATCTATCTTTCGGCCTTTCTTCTTGTTACATTTTTTTATTTATGAAGAAAGTGTTGACGATCCCAAAATTCTTACGATAATATCCAAACGATATACTGAATGGTATATTCGTTGACGCTGCAATGTAACATTCGTTTTTTTTTTTTTGTTATAAAATATTTGGAAAAAGTTGATATTATTTTGCGATACAACTTTCGCCTTACACGAAAAAGATTTTATTAATATAGATGAATAAGTTATCAGACTAAATGTTTAAGATATTTAAGATTTATTTCTTTTTATTCGAGCTTAACTTTGACGATTTTGATTTTTGTAATGATAATCACGAATCGAAAATCATTGACAAGTAGTATGACTGTTTTGGCAAGATGACATGCTCGCCAGTACCGATAACACGTGATTTTTGCTTGACGTTAAATCAAATTTCATCAGTTAACAATTTGAATTCACTTGTTTTCGTGAACTTGCGCTAACGACGTTACTATGTACTATATTAAATGCAAATAAAACCTAGTCCATTACTAAAAACCTGTTATCTCGCGCAATAACTTTCCTTTAAAATTGAACAAAAAAATGAACACATTTCAACATTTAAAATAAATATTACTGTTCCTTATCCATTTCTTCAACAAAATCCTTTTTGTAACATTGTAGTAATCATTCCACACAAATACCATAATTTTCAAATAACATAGACACAATACGAATCTTATTGATTCTAAAATATCGCTATTGTGCTGAACGATCTTTGTTATAAAAAAACAATGTTTTTTAATAACTTGTATATGGAAAACAATTTTATCTTGAATAAATACGTGCAACAAGATTCTTAATCTTGTTAAAGAAATAAAAATGAATAGTTAGGAAACTGACAATATTACTACAATACTAATTATTACTTCAGCTCAAGTAGCACATTACCTACACAATATTAAAAAGGCAATATTAAAAGAAGTATATATATATATATATATAT
>NW_017259536.1:3712986-3715957 GCF_001594045.1 Atta colombica | reverse complement strand
TATATATATATAAGCACTTTTTAACATTTTGCAGGCGTTGCTATTGGAAATAGCAACGCTATGGAAACTACTTGGAAATAATTATAAAAGAACATAAGAAAAGATGATGTGACAATTTTCCAGATGCCAAAATGTACCGGTAAACTTTGTGTAAAAGTATTTTCTCATTGTTTGAAAGCACAGTGGTTTTGAAAAACTTAAATATTATATCTATTTTACTATATCGGATAGCAAAAATAAATTTTCTTTCAATTTTGATAAATTGAAAAGACATTATATCTTCTGCAATATTCAAAGACAGCTAAATACAATTACGCTCAATGTGCAATAGAAACGTGACAGACATTTTGTCTTGTTTGAAACTCATGCACATATGTTCATGTCCTAGTAAGAATGATGTTACAACGTCGGAATATTTTTAAATGTTTCCTGCTTACACAATAAGGTACATATCCCGTTAGAAAAACTTACGGATTCAAGTTCAACATTAGGAGTCATCGAAAGGATTATTGTTGACAGTATGATACATCCATTCCACAGCCTTTCTTCTTATTATACTTTTTGTAAAGAAAGAATGACAGTCTCAAAATTCCTATGAAATATCTAAACGATGTAGTATATCAAGTGGTTGATGCTGTAACATGACTTTACTAATAAGAGGGAAATTAAAAATCAAGATTTACTTCTGTTTCAGCTTAACTTTGATGATGTTGGTTTTTATGGTGATAGTATCAAGGAGTCCCTGATGAAAGTGGTGTGACGTTTTAGACTAGATGACATGTTTGTCAGTACCGATAATTTTGACTTGACAGCAAATCAAATTTCTTCAGTTAATTACCTAGTTTATTATTAAAAATTTATTATTTCTCCCAATGTCTTCCTATCTCTTTAAAACTAAACGAAAAACAAACATATTTCAATACTTCAAATAAATATCGCAGTTTTTTATCCATTTCTTCATTTTGCATTTTCTATTTCTTTTTATAACTTGCAATTTTCATAAAACAATGAGATTTAAAAATATACTTAATAAAAATTTAATAGTATAAGTATTATGTTTATAATTATGTTTATAATTAATAAGTTAATATAAGTATTATTCCCAGCACAATCTCTATTTATATAATAATATAATTGTGATTGCACAAATACTATCCAAACTATAATATTGACTATTGATCATTGGAAGGATACAAGCACGGTAAAATACAACAACCGAAAACTGTACAATCTTTAAAATAAGTGCCAGTATTCTTAAAAGGAACTATGTAAAACCAGGAACTATGTAAATTTCGTAAATAACATTTACCAGGAGAAGCTCTTCAGAGAGAAAACATATATCTTGCCGGCTCAAAAAACAAGATTGCATGCTCTTCGCATCACGAACAAAAACAGCCTTCGTAATTTCGCAGGTATTTCGTACCAGGAGGAATTATATTTATAACAACTTTGTATTTCAGTCATCAGCAAATTTTCAATTTCACTAAATTTAAGTGATTAAAGTCTTACATTTTGTCACGCAATTGCATGCTGTGATGAATCAGTCTCTGATCTTGCAGCTGAAGCAAAACGTTTGTAACATTTGAGCAAAGATATATATCATATACTTCAGCGTTTCCCTAATTTCGTTAATCTGTAATACGAATAATCGAAAATACGATACTTTAAACAAAATATGATAGTTTAATCTCTCGCTTTAGTCTCTTAACTATTAACCATATAAGTGTGAGTAGGACAGGTGAACGTAAGACAATCTGCGAATAACATGAAATACGCGAATAAAAATACCAAGTTGAATTTCAATGATAAATAAACTGCATGTACTTATAGTAGAATAATGCATTATTACAGTTATTATCAGCATTTGTACGGCAAAGCAATGCAAAAGAAGTCTCCAAAAATCTCTGCTAATCTGCCCAGATGAAAACAATTTTAAAGTACAAATAGATAATTTCTTTTTTTTCTTTATATGTGTGCACACGTTCTAATTAATGTAGTATTGCTCACCATAAAGCGTCAGTATGCATAACGAAGATTTTCCGTCATCGTAGATTTTTCGATCATTCGGATAATTATTCTCGGCATCATTACGACTATTACACGACCATCTCAAGATGAAATCTGCAAGTATTTAGGCGACAACTTCGCTCTCCCAATCAATCATGTTGAAACATAGCAAAAAAAATACTGGTTTTTCGTACCTAACCAAAGCAAGGAGACTGCAGATATGTTCGCTATAAACCAAAAACATGCAGTCGTGTGCGAGTACGGCAATTAGAACTATCCGCACGCACACAATAAACATAATGTAGAAATAATATTTTTCTTTGTAATATTTTCCACAAAGTAATAAGATTATAGATATAGATCGGGATTCATTGAGAGGTAACATGATGTTCAGTAATTTGGGTACGAGGGTAATTAATATAATACCCACAAAAGCAAATACTGTAAAAAAATCAAATAATCATCCGTTAATTCATCCGTTAAATCCATTAAAATAAAAATGATATCGAGTTTATCCTTATAGGAATATGCCAAAGAAAACAATTTTACGTTTTCATAATTTTATATTCCTCCGCACTATTCAATTTCTCCTAATCGTCGCAGATAGTAAGATTTTTTTAGAAATCTAGAAACACTATTAATGTTGATATTAATCCGACAATCATAAAAGACCGTGATCACGAAGAATAATAAAATAAGAATAATAAAAGAAGAGTATAATAAAATAATCATTTTTTGATCATTTATAATATTTATAATAATTTCGGTATTAACATACTTTACTACTGTTAAACTGACATGTGCATATTTTCAAGACAAAAGTCATAACCATCAACGCTGGATATAATTAATAGAATACATCGCACGTTTCCGTCACAGAAAAATTTGAGCCACCTAAAAGAAGCTTACCTATTTTAGACGATTTATGATGCAGTTTCTGCAGGAAAAATTTATAATTTTATTT
>NW_017259536.1:3697867-3712886 GCF_001594045.1 Atta colombica | reverse complement strand
TTCGAATTTTTACAGACAAAATTAAGAGACTTATTGAAAAAATTAATTCTACACCAGTTACTACATACATTTGACTATCTAATAATATTTTAATAATAAGAGAAAATTGTTTAATAATAAGAGATAACTATATGAAAAAAATGTATTTTTCTAATGCATTCAATCTGATTGAACTAGACCGCGATAAGGTGACGATTAAGGTGATTAATGATAACTTGATTAACATTATTTAAAAAGATTAATATTTAATTTAATTAATAAATTTAATTAATTTAATTAATTTAATTTATTTTAATTAAATAAAAGATGTATATTTAATCTTTACAAAGCTTTCATAAAAGTGTATTTTAAACATAAATGTATTTGTAAAACTTTTATAAAAATGCATTTTAAACACAAATATATTTATAAAATAAAAAAGTATAACTTTGTTATTAGATAAATAACATCTTTAATCTAATCCGAATCACAGTTATCCGAATTACAGTTATTATAAGTTACCCTTTATTTAGAATACCATCTTGAGCAAAAAGTTCTCAGAATTATCACTAGGTGATGCTCTGAGTCAGCTAATTTGAGTTCTGTTTTTTTGGTTAGGTTGCCACATCTATCATTGACATTCCCACCAAATTTCACTGTAGCTTGTAAAAGTTACGCCGTCTTGTACATCTACCTCTATACGTATTTTTGATTTTTTACAGTTTTAAAAATGGAGTTGAATTTGCAACAATGAGTTTGTATTAAATTTAAAAAAATGGATTCAATGGTGTGAAAACTTTGGAAATGTTGAGAAACTGATTTTTTTCTGTTCGATCGAAAAACCATTACAGGGAACGCGTTTTAACAGCCGAAAGGAGATAATGGAAAAATCGAAGACGGCTCTGATGGCTATACCGACAATAGAGTTCCAGAAATGTTTCGAGAACTGGATCAAGCGCTTAAATGCGTTGCAATCGATGGGGAATACTTTGAAGGGGACAATCACTTTTGATGAATAAAACTTGTATTTTGAATTTTCTGAATGAATTCCGGAAACTTTTTGATCAAGGTAGTATGTCTATACATGTTTATAAAAATTATCTTTTTAATTATTCTTAATGTTTTCACATTATTATTACTATTTCTATTACACTTAAAAGTAATTTTACAAAAGAAAGAAGAATATATGAACATATCATGACGTGAGGGAACCAAACTTATAACATTTTCCACTAAATCTCTTTAGAAGTATGAAATATTGTCATTCTTTTTCAAGAAGTAAAACATTTTCACTCTTTTTCAAAATTGACTGTATTTTCACTCTTTTATAGTGAGATTTCATTCCAAGAAATTTAAGAGTAGGTACTATCAGAATCGTCACTAAATTAGTCATATATCCATTCATTTTTTAAAAATATGAACATTATATGATACAAAGACAGATAAATAAAAAAAATCTGTTGGACTTTGTTAAGTAAGAACTACATTTACTATATAAATGGAAATCAAATATCTTTAGACAATTATATATAAAAACTTTAAGAATAAAAATATTCACTTACGTGTACGATTTTTTTAAATTGTAGCGTAATTTCTAATACAGACGCGTCCGTCCCGAGATCTCACAACAGATTGAGCGACAGTCGCCGCTGAGTATTCAGACACAATTACGCGTGTCTCATGTTTATAAGGTAGCCTCGATTATTCTACTTACCCCTATAGTTTACTGATTCCGATCTTCCGTACTCTGTGTATTTTACCGATGTGAACCTGGCGCTCAACTTTATCAAAAATAAAAATTAATACTGCAGGCCGTTTGTACTTTGTTTGTACTTGTTTGTACCGATCATTATTTCGTTTGTACCTCAAACAGTTAAACAAAACAGTTAAAAAGTGAAAAATAAAAAATGGCCAGCGCGCAACTTTAAAATTTTTTAATTTCATTTATGCCATTCGAAAGAGAATCGTTTGTACCCGTTTGTATCTCTCTTATTTTCGTTTGTAGCTCAAAGGATTCGGAGATACAGCGATTTCAAAATTTCATAAATGCGTCAAGAGGGTAAGTCGGTCATTTTTAAAGATAACTACCTATAGTATCTCCGAACCCTTTGAGGTACAAACGAAAATAATAGAAGTACAAACGGGTACAAACGATTCTCTTTCGAATGCCGTTGGTCCCATTTCGATATTTTTAAAATTCGCTAAATTTGCTATGTAGGGGTTGCGCAAAAACTGAAACGCGCTGTATCTCCGAACCCTTTGAGGTACAAACGAAAATAATAGAAGTACAAACGGGTACAAACGATTCTCTTTCGAATGCCGTTGGTCCCATTTCGATATTTTTAAAATTCGCTAAATTTGCTATGTAGGGGTTGCGCAAAAACTGAAACGCGCTGTATCTCCGAACCCTTTGAAGTACAAACGAAAGTAAGAGAGATACAAACGATTCTCTTTCGAATGCCGATGATCCCATTTCGATATCTTTAAAATTCGCTAAATTTGCTATGTAGGGGTTGCGCAAAAACTGAAACGCGCTGTATCTCCGAACCCTTTGAGGTACAAACGAAAATAAGAGAGGTACAAATGGGTACAAACGATTCTCTTTCGAATGGCATAAACGAAATTAAAAAATTTTAAAGTTGCGCGCTGGCCATTTTTTATTTTTCACTTTTTGTTTAACTGTTTGAGGTACAAACGAAATAATGATCGGTACAAACAAGTACAAACGAAGTACAAACGGCCTGTAGTATTAATTTTTGATAAAGTTGAGCGCCAGGTTCACATCGGTGTGTATTTTAATTAACTTTTTTATATGTCATAAAATTTAAAATTAGTATATTAAATGTATATTCAAATCTACATTAAAAATTTTATGAGAAATTTTTTTGGAACCTGTAAAACGGCCAGCGATAAAGTCAGTGATTATAATTATCAAATTCACTCGAAAAAGCTTCGCTGCTGACAAGCGTAGGAAATTTTCGAGTGCACGGCCGGGCAATCGTGTGGGCGTTTGCCATTATTCGGAGAGTACATGAAGGTAACGAATTATTTTTTTTCATTCTGTAATCTCAGAAATTATATCAGCATTTTTAGATTTTGGATTTCCGGATACTGGAACAAGGAAATTTTCGAGCGCATGACCTTATATATTGTTTCGCTCATAAGACTTTGCGTAGTGGTGTATGCTCTCTTTGTAATATTATTTTTAAATTTTAGCCACTTAAATTTGTTTATTGTACATTATTTTGTCTTTCAAAATAGGTTTATGATATCAATATATATCACATATCTCTATTATAAAACGTTGAAACTTTTTTTAATTTAAGTAGTTGGAGTGCTATCTAGAGCACTCAAATTTATGTCCTCGAAGTTTTGAACAATAAAAAAGTATTTTTATAATGATTTCGCTTTGAGAACAGCATGAAATTCGAAAGAGCCAGTTCTGATGATTAAAATAAATGGCTAGTCTTAAAAACCTCTTTCTTAGTCCGAGTCTTAACAATGAAAGAATTGTTAAGATTAGCCACTTATCTTATTACCAGATCTGGCTTTATCGGATTTAATGTTTCTTAAAAGTATGATAAAAAGTAAATATTTTCAAGACGATGAAAACATTTAGAGGAACCAATGTTTTAAATAACATTCAAACTACGGACTTTAAGAGAAATTTTAAAGTGTTACATTAAAACATTAGACATTTTATAACCAATAAAATAGTATCAAAATTAAAAATTCATATCAATTTCTTGTTTATATAATATGCGTAGCAAATATAAATGAATAGAAGGTATATCAAGTCAAAAATTGAACGAACCAAAATTAAGACAATCAATATGGTTAACTTCATTATCATTGTTCAACTAAAATATAATAAACTAAAATATAATATATAATAATCAGAATATAGAATGTTTTGAATTATTAGTTTAAATTATTTTCGTATAGAGTTATAGTTTATTCCTGAAAAAGACTAAATAAAGAGCAGTGAAGGTAAAAGGATTTCAGATAAATGAAAAAATATAGATATGTTTTACATTTCAAAAATAAGAATATGTTTTACATTTCTTATCAAGATTGTTTAAACGAAATATTAAAGAGATCAAGATATGCATAACAACAGTCAATTTATGCATAATTTTGATAAAAAATTAACGATAAACAAAGAAATTAGGAGTGTTTAATTGTATTAGGAGAATTAAAGACATATGATATTATTTTTTTCGATAAGTGCTACCGAGAAATATCAGATGTATAAAGAGCTACTAAATGAATAATAGCACCGTAAAATATAATCAACATCTATGTTTGCAAAATCTTCAAAACAAGAGCTATGTTTCGTAAAAGAGATATTATGACAAACACCATAATTCCGCGTATTAACATGGTAAAGACTTTCTCAGGCAGTATAGAAACACAGATCTCATCAGTGCTTAAAAAAATTCGATTGTATACTCTTCATCATCATCATCATGATTAATTTCTGTCTTGTATGACATGCTAGCCGATAATGCATGATTTTGACTTAACATTAAATCGAATTTTATCAATTAAGGATTTAAATTCACGCTAACGACAATATTATGTATTACTTTAGATGCAAATATAATCCAATCTATAATTAAAAAACAATTTCCTGCCTAATATCTTCCTTCCTAATATTTTTTTTTTAAATCGAATGAAAAATAAACGTATAGTCTTTCAATAGGGACGCTCGAAATTTGTTAGATCATAGTAGTCATATTGTTAAAGTGACATCTGTCAAATTTGTTGTGAATTGTTTAGTAGTGTATGACAAACCATGGAAGGTCAATGTTGAGCAACGTGTGCAAATAATAAAATTTTATTATCAAAATCAGTGTTTCGTTCGAGAAATGTTCTGTGCATTACGTGATTTTTATCCTCGCCACAACCGTCCTGCCGAGTCGACTATTCGACGTTTGGTGACCAAATTCGAGTCAACCGGTTCGATAAATAATCAGCCAACATCAGTACGTCGCCGAAACGCAAGGTCTGCTGAAAACATCGCTGCTGTGTGTGAGTGTACAGGAAAACCCGAGGCGGTCAATTTCTCATCGTTCACAAGAACTTGGCCTTTCTGCGATTTCAACTTGGCGAATTTTGCGTCGGAACTTGGATCTGCACTCCTATAAAATTCAACTGACCCAGGAATTTAAAGTAAACGACAACGCCGTGTGTTCGCTGATTGGGTTCTGGAGCAGTTGAAAGTTAATCCAAATTTCGCCAAACAAATCATCTTTAGCAATGAGGCCCATTTTTGGATGAATGGATATGTGAACAAGCAAAATTGTCGAATTTGGAACGATATCAATCCACGCAAGATACACCAGTTCCAAATGTATCCCGAGAATTGTTTGGTGCGGATTTTGGTCTGGCGGAATCATCGGTACTTTTTCCAAAACGAAGCGGGCGTTGCCATAATCGTCAACGGCGAGCGCTACAGATCGATGATAAGCAACTTCTTGTGGTCTAAAATGGATGATATGGATATCGATAACATGTTCCAACAGGATGGTGCTACGTGCTACACACCGCATGCCACGATGGACATTCTGCACCAGCGATTTGAGGGCATGGTTATCTCGCGCGGCGGCGACGTGACTGGCCACTGAGATCGTGCGATTTAACACCTTTAGACTTCTTCCTTTGGGGCTATCTTAAATCGCAGGTCTAGACAAATAAACCGCAAATAATTGCTCTCAAAGTCAACATAACAAACGCTATCCAGCAAATTCCAGCCAGATTTATGCGAGAAAGTCATCGAAAATTGGATCGTCCGAATACGTGTCACCAAGCGAAGCCGTGGCGGACATTTGAGCGACGATATATTCCATACTTAATGCCATAAAATTCTTTCAAATAAAAAAAAAATTGAGTGGATATCTCACAACTTGTTTTATTTACATTTAAAAATCGAGCGTCCTTATTGAAAGATCCTTTATTTCAGTACTTAAAATAAATACCATTTCTTACCCATTTCTCCATTTTCATTTTTGTTTATATCTTCTCATAAAGTCTAACTAAAAAAATTAGATTAAAAGTTTATTTAATAACGGTGTTTTAACAGTGTGTAATATAATTTTAGCATAATTAATATGTATAATGTAGATATTATTTCTACTGCACAATCTCCATTACTATAATATAATTGTGGTTATACAGGTACTATCCAAATTCATATTGACCATTCATTATTGGAAGGATGCAAGTACAGTAAAATACGACACTGAAGACTGCATAACCTTTAAAATAAGTGCCAGTATTCTTAGAAGAAACTTCATAGGAGCATATAGTAACATAAATTTCGTAAATAACATAAATTTCGTAAATAACATTTACTGTGGAAAAGCTCTTAAGAGAGAAGACATAAATCTTGCCAGCGCTCAAAAAACAGGGTTGCACGCTCCTTCGCATCATGAACAGAAGCAGCCTTCGTGATTCTGTAGGAACTTCATACCAAGAAGAATTATATCTATAATGATTTTGAATCTCAGTCGTTAATCAATTTTCGATTTTACCGATTTTAAGTGATTAAAGTCTTACATTTTATTGCTTAATTGTGAGCTGTGGTCAATCAATCTCTGTCCTTGTATACTGAAGCAGAACGTGTGTATCACCTGAGCGAAGATAAACGCCAGGTATTTCAACGTTTCATTAATTTCGCCATATAATAAGGCAATCTTAAACACGACGAATATGATATTTTATTCTTTTGATTTAATATACAACAAGAATTTTGTTTTATAATAAATTGCAAGTGATTTTCGATAATGATGAATTTTTAAGACGTATTTCATTTTTTTACAACTTCAGGAGTGACCAAAAAATAATATTTTCTAAAAAGTAAAATTATAAAAGAAAAAAAACTACAAGTGTGCTAGTTGTTAATTGCTATAAAAATAATTAATCTATCTTTAATTCAAGCGATATAAACATTTAATATACAAACGTTACAATCTTCATCAAATCATCCTCAGTAAAACATAAAACTTACACAATTGAAAATAAAAATAAATTTGAAAGAGTCATAATCATAAGTTACATAATAGTTAATTATTTAATTATAGTACGTTTATGAAGTCATTAATTAAAATTATCTATAATTCCCGCGAAATATATATTCTATATTTCGGGGGAAAGATTGATTATATAGCACAAGGTCGCATCATTAAAATTAAACGAATAAACAATTTTTTCATTTTTCGTCCGATTTTCGAAAGTCTGCTATCTTCGAAAATATGCTAGAAAATTTTAAATACAATTTCATAATATATGAGAAAAACCTCAGAATTATATATCAAGAAACATGAAAAAAGTTTAAAAATGTTACACAATTAATCATATGCAGTTAATCATATTATATAACTGCGAGTAATGCAACACGACTGACTAATAACATTGCACAAAATATGCAGATATCAAGTTAAATTGCAACAACAAATAGGTAGATACGTACTTGTAGCAGAGTAATACTCAATGTTACAGTAACTATCGACATTTGTATTGCGAAAGCAGTACAAAAGATGTCATCAAGAATATCCGCGAATCTGTCCAATGGAATCAAATTTTGTGATACTTTTGGTACAATTTCTTGTCTCTCTCTTTTTCTTTAAATGTATGATATACATTCTATTTAATACAATATTGTGTACTCACCGTAAAGCTCGCCAGTGTGCATGAATAGAAATAGCGATTTTCCGATTGTAGATCTTCCGATCATCTAGATGATTATTCGTATCATTATGGTTATTAAATGATAAAGTTTCAAGATGAAATCTGTAAATATTTAAGCAGTAGTTCCGCTCTCCTGATCAGTCGTGATAGAATCAACGTAAAAAAAAATAGTTTTTCTTACCCAGTCACAGCAAAGAGACTGCAGACATGTTCAATGTAAATAAAAAAAATGCAATCGTGCGCGATTACCATCATAGTAGCTACAGACGCGAACACACAAACATAAAATATAATGTAGAAATAATATTTATCTTTGTCCACGAAGTAATAAGCCTGGTAGGGCAAATTTACAGGCCGGGATTCGTTGAGGGGTAACACGATGTTCAATAATTTTGGAATAATGGAAAATAATGTATATCCCCCGCAACAAGAAAAAACATATACTGCAACAAAAACGAAATAATCGTTCATCATTCGTTAAAATAAAAAGAATACGAAGCAATTTATCCTTACTCAAATATGCGAAAGTAATCAATTTTGCATTCGTGGCATACTTTTTCATAATTTCATATTCTTCTGCGCTATTCAACTTCTCCCAATCATCACATATATGGTCAGTAAGACTTTTGATCTAAAAATATCTTCAATGAATGTTGAATTATATCGGATAGTTTAACGATCGAAGACGATCGCGATCGCAAAGGATAATAAAAATTTGAATAATTTTCGATCAAATATTTAATATAAATTTCGGTAATGGTATACTTTGCTAATGTTAATTTGACATGTGTATAGTTTCACCAGAAATGTAATCATCAACATAAACATCGGTATAGTCAGTTTAATACATCGCGCGTTTCCATTGCAATGAAAAAATTGGGCCACCTGGAAGTATTCTTATTAGATGTAACTTTAAACGATTTATAGTGTAGTTTCGCAGATAAAATCTGATAAAATTCTTTTTAATTGTATCTGCCATTTATTTTGATACGCGTACATTTTAATATATATTTTTTATTCCTTTCGTTAATACTAAAAATAATAAAAAGAATCTATCCTTAATTTTGTCGAGTAATATTTTGCCTATAAAATGAGCGTAACAAAGATATAGATACATTACGTATGTACTGCATACTTCAATTAATTTTTTTTTATGCAACCTGTTTATATCTAGTGCAATGAATTGTAAAAATTTTATGATGAACCTGCGGAGCAATCAGCAAAAAAATCATCAGAGTCAACGAATGCACTCGAAAAAGCCTCGTTCGTTTTTCCTGATAAGGCCACAGGCCGCAGAATAACAACAATCTTTTTGTAATACTATAATAATCTTTCCACACGAATGCCATAATTTTCGAAGTAACGTTCTACCTTTGGCAACACGCAATTGACTAAACTTCTTGTCTCGTCTTTGATATGAGGAATTAATATTTTAGCAGGTGTAATAGAAAGAAATACTATGTACGATGGAAACCCTTGACAGCAATTTTGCGTGTCACGCTTGATAAAAAGTGAATGTGAAAGGTAACTTATCAACGGAGGGGGTAATTTTCTTCCGCGCAAAACGTCGATCGAAATGTTCAAGGAAATAAGAATTCTTTTGACAAAATGTATTTACGTGTACTTAGTTGCCTATACAATTGTTATTCAATGTTCAGTATCGCTACGAAACAAGTGTCGAAGATAATTTCTTCTTTATAAATTTTTCTATATAAAAATACATTAGTACTACATAAGGTTGTATATAGTAAATAATATTTGAAATATTTCAAATTATATGTATATAAATTATATGTATATAAATTATAACTAACTTCGCAAATAGTGGCATCAGTTTGTGACTCTGAAAAGATTGACACTAAAATCGATGTAGGTATAAATAGCCTTACAACAAAGTTTTCGGACTGTGGCAATAAAATAATACAGATCTCTCCGAATATTATATTATATTTTATCTTCCAAAGTAGTCTTCCATGGCATCAGTACTCTTCATCTTTGTTATAAATATTCTACAAAACATTTTTTTAATTCCGCAGTTGGAACTACTGTTTAGAGAACTTGTCACATTTTTCTGAATGTTCTCGAAGTCTTGAATGAAGTATTATTTTTCTTTAAGATAATTATGAGCTTTGAGAACAAAATGAAATCCGAAAAAGCCAGTTTTGAAAATTCAAAAAAATCGCGAGTCTTAAAAATATCTTCCTCAGTAAAGTAATTACATCAATAGAAAATAATTGTTAAGTTTATCTTATTACCAGATCTGACTTTATCAGATTGATGTTTTTAAAATAGCATAATAAAAAAGTAAACATTTTCAATATGACGAGAATTCAGAGGAACTAATATTTTGAATAACATTCTAACTATGGACTTTAAAGAAAGTTTTGAAGTGTTATAACGAGAAGTTGTCATGTGAAGGACTATTTTGAAAAATAAAATGTAATAATTTATTATTCGAATTGTCTTCTTTTTACTGTCTGAAAACTTATTCTACTTATCCTCAGACAGCTGAGAATATATACCATCTTGACAAAAAATATTACATATTTTATTAATTATTATATGTATAAAAATTTAGCTAAAAATTCGGTTTATGGCATTCGCGGTGAACTATTCTTTATTTAAAATCCTTTTAAATTTACGTATAATGGTAACCAATAAGTAATAATAAAAATACAAATAATAGAGTAGAATAAGAAAAAGAATTCTAGATAAATGAAAAAATATAAGGTGTCTAACATTTTTTGGAAAAGATTGTTTGTTATATGGTCACTTTTTACGCAAATATTCAAAATACATAAAACAAAGTTACGTGTAATTTCAATAAAGAAATGATAAACAATGGAATTTATCTATATTAGAAGAATTAAAGACATATGATATTGTTTTTTTTGACGAATGTGACCAGATAATATCATTAGATGCATAAACAACGGATTACTAAACGTACGCGAGCACCGTATGACATCGAAATTTGTCGAATCTTTCTTCAAAATAAGAGCATTATGTTTCGATAAAGAAACATAACTACAACAAGTACACGCTAATTCTATGTGTAATACCATGATAAAAAGCTCACCAGACAGAAAACATAGATCTTGTAGGTGCTTAAAGAACTTGGTTGTATACTCTTCATTATCACTATCATGATTAGCTTCTGTGACCTCACATGACATGCCCGCCAGTATCGATAATGCGTGACTTTGGCTTGACATTAAATCGAATTTTATTGGTTAGAATTTGGTAAGAATTTGAATACATTTATTTTTGCAACTCATGCTATCGACATTACTACGTATTATTTTAGATCAAAATATATAATTCAGACCATTACTAAAAATCTATTATCTTGCCTATATCTTCCCACCTAATATCTTTCCTTTAAAATCGAATAAAAAATGAATTTATTTCAATATTTTAAATAAACACCGTTTCTTACCCATTTCTCCATTTTTCATTTCTCCATTTTTGTTTATACCTTCTTATAATTTGTAACTTCCATGAAAAACAACACATTAAACAAAGATATTTTAACAGTGTATTTAATTGATACGAATTAATAAGTATAATGTAAATATTATTTTTATTGCAGTTTCTACTATAATATAATTGTGATTGCACAGATACTACCCAAATTATATATTGACCATTGGTCATTGGAAGGATACAAGTACGGTAAAATACGACACCGAAGATTGCATAACCTGTAATATAATTTAATTAATTTAATTTAGTTTATTGCAAAGCTATATGAAAAAACATACATGTTAACAGAGTAATAGACATAAAGTATGATACAATAGACTATATAGATTAACATAAACATAAGTAAATAGACAATAGTAATTTGTAAATAGTTAGGCATCAGTAGAATTGCTATTACAAAGCCTACCAATAACAAAATTAGAATAAGACAATAATGCAATAAGAGATAAACTAATAGCTAAAATCACACACACACACACACACACACACACACACACACACACACACACACACACACACACACACACACGCACACGCACGCACGCACGCACGCACAAACTCCCTCACATACACTCGCAAATACAATTACATCAGTCTCGTTTAAATACTATGACACAATGAAACGCGAGACAACGGAACGAAAGGAGGATAGAGAGGGAGAGATTTTTATTGAATCAGAAAGAGAATTAAAATATTTGACAGAGAGGTGAAGGAGAAAGCAGCCCGAAACTTAATGGACCGATATATAGAGAAGGATAAGTAATTTTGGTATCTGATGACAAAATAAGTGCCAATATTCTTAAGAAAAATTTCAAAGAAACAAGAAGTAATAAGTTTCGTAAATAATCTTTACCATGGTGAAGCTCTCCAAACAGAAAACATAAATCTTACCGGCGCTCAAAAAACGGGGTTTTATGCACATTTGCATTACGAACAAAAGCAGCTTTCGTGATTCCGCAGGTATTTCATACCAGGAAGAATTGTATCTACAACATCTTTGTATATCAGTCGTCAGCAAATTTGCAATTTCACTATATTTAAATTATTAAAATCTTACATTTTGTCGTGCAATTGTATGCTGTGATTGATCAATCTCTGACCTTGTAGACTGAAACAAAACGTGTGTAATACTTGACCAAAGATATACATTAGATACCTCAACATTGCATTAATGTCGCCGTACAGTAACGTAATCTTAAATGCAAAAAAGAACATACCATATTTTAATCTCTTGCTTCAGTAAACATACTGTACAACAAGGATTTTGTTTTATAATATATGATAAATGATTTCCAATAATAATCGAATTTCTATGACATTCCGTTTTTTTAATAACTTTGAAAGTGATAAAAAATAATTTTTTTATTTTTCGCTTGGTTTTCTCGAAAACTTGTAACATGTAACACAGCTAGAGTATTTAAATAAATATAGTTTCATAATCGACGAGAAAGGTCAGAATTATATGTCAGAAACATGAGAACGTTTAAAAACGTTGCACAATGCTGTTAATTATAACTATAAGTAATACAATATGAACGACAAATAACATCGCACAAAATATGCGGATATCAAGTTAAATTACAACAAATAGATATATACGTACTTGTACCAGAGAAATGCTCAATGTTACAACAACTATCAACATTTGTACTGCGAAAGCAGTGCAAAAGATGTCTTCAAGAATTTTCGCGAAACTGTCCAATGGAAACAAATTTTGTGAAACTTATATCAGTACAATTTTTGATCATTTTTTCTTTAAATCTGTAGTACATATTCTACATAATACAATATTGTGCACTTACCGTAAAGCTCGCCAGTGTGCATGGATGAAGACAATGATTTTCCGATTATACGAAAGATTATTCGCGTCGTTGCGATCCCTATGTGATAAAGTTTCAAGACGAAATCTGTGAACATTTAAGGGACAGTTTCGAACTCTCAATGAGTCGTGAGAGAAACAATTTAAAAAAAATTGTTTTCCTTACTCAGTCACAGCAAAAAGGCTGCAGACATGCTCAATATAAATAAAAAACGTGCAATCGTGTGCGGTTGCCGTCGTAAAAGATATAATTATGCTCATATATATATGAAATATAATGTAGAAATAATATTTCTCTTCGTCCACGAAATAATAAACATCGAAAGGCATAGTTATAGGTCGGGATTCGTTGAGGGGTAATACGATGTTCAACAATTTGGGTACAAGGGAAAATAATATAGACGCACTGCTGCACGAGTACATATATACTGCAACAAAACGAAATAATCGTCCATCATTCATTAAAATAAAAATAATATTGAATGATTTATTCTTACAGATATATGCGAAAGAGATCAATCTTGCATTCGTGGCATATTTTTTCATAATTTCATATTCCTCCGCGCTATTCAACTTCTCCCAATCATCACACACAAAGTCAGTGAGACTTTTGATCTAAAAACATCTTCAATGAATGTAAAATCTTATGGGAGAGTCCGACGATCGTAGAAGACTACGATCGCAAAGGCTAATGAAAATTTGAATAAATATTTTCTGACCAAACATAAATTTCGGTATTGGCATACTTTGCTACTATTAAACTGGCATGTATATAGTTTCACCAGAAGCATAACCATCAACATAAGCACTGGTATGGTCAGTTGAATACATCGCGCATTTCCATCGCAGTAAAAAATTTGGGCCACCTAGAAGTATACTTACTAGAACACACTTTAGATGATTTGCGATGCAGTTTTGAATAAAATTCTATTTTTAATTTTATATTTCGATAAGCGTTTTAAAATACATTTTTTATACAATGATTTCATAAAATGATAAAAAGAATTCTGTCCTGAATTTTATTGAATTATATGTCGTTTAGGCAAGTTTAATATAGATAGATACGTTACATATACTGCGTATTATAATTAAAATTTTATAAGGAACCTGTGGAAAAATCAGCGAAAAAATGACCAAAGTCACCGTGCTCAACTGAAAAAGCCTCGCTCGGTTTTTCTGATAAGGCCACTGGCCGCAGAATAACAATAACCATTTTGTAATACTGTAGTAATCTTTCCACACCAATGCCATAATTTTCAAAGCAAGGTTCTACCTAGACAATACGCAATTGATTAAACTTCTCATCTTATCTTCGTTATCTTCGAAGAACGAATTAATATTTTAGCAGGAGTAATAAAGAAAAATACTATGTATGATAGAAACCTTTGATAGCAATTTTGCGTCATGTTTAAAAGGTGAATGTGAAAGGTACTTATCAAGGCATAAGATAATTTCTGCGCAGAATATATCGATCGGAATATTCAAAGAAGTAAGGATTCCTCTGACAAGATGTGTGGTTACGTATATACCTAGTTGCAAAATAAATTTTATATCTGTATGTATATATCATATGTAGTTGTCTATTCAATGATTAATATCGTTTCGAAAATAAATAAGTTCTTTATTTAAGTTGTCAGAAATAAATAAGTTCTTTATTTAAGTTTAACAAATACAAGTAATGTGTTAGGCTCCAATGAATAAAATTCAAATAATCAATATATAAAAAAGAAACCACGCTTGATGTGCTGTACAATATTTATATGTTTATCGTACAATAAAGAAACATATAATACGTACAGACGATTTTACATTAGATCATCTTCAGTGTGATAAAAATTTAACGCAGATTTTACAATTCAATATCTTCTTAAACTCGACTTCAAATCGAGATTCGTACGCTTCGCAGATTGAATTAATCATAATCCTTTGTAGAGAATGTGGTGTGTGTGTGTGTGTGTGTGTGTGTATATATACACACACACACACACACCACATTCTATAATCTAGACTACATATATAGATTATACATAATATATATATATA
>NW_017259536.1:3696397-3697730 GCF_001594045.1 Atta colombica | reverse complement strand
TATATATATAATTCAAACATACAATAGTATATTTAAATCTAGTAAAAATTTAATTAAAAAATTAAAAAATAACCAAAATGCAAACTATATTGAATGTAATATATTTATATTATTAAAATAATTTTGAACAATTATTTTAAACATTCAATATGTATGTATCTTTTTTTTTTAAATTTTTCTATATTGAATAACGCAGTCAAGGTTGGATAAGTCAACGTTTTTTTTTAAATTAAATTAAGTTAAAGTTAATGGTTTATAAAATTAAGTTAAAAATTTAAGAAACAAAAATTAAATTAGTAAGAATTAAATTAAGATAGAATTAACTTAAGTTTAAAAAAAAAGTTAAATTTGAAAAAAATTATTTTTGAGATCAGTTCATCCGTATGTCTTATAATTTTTCTTAAAATGAAATTAATGTAAATAAAAATTGCAATATAGGGGGGGGGATTATTAGATAAATTTAATTTTTTTATTCACATATAATTTATTTATAGTAAGGGTAACGCATAGCCTTTTTGTCTACTTCTGAGAGAAAAGGGGATATATTTGCACTCTCTTCAATCTAACTTGTTCTGAAATACACTATTTACTACGACTATATTGACTAGATATTTGTTACAAAAAATATATGTAAAAATTTAGAAAATGGATATAATAACACTGTTTTACAATAATTCTTCATCTGAAACTCATTTTATATTTATGTTGCTGAAATGTAATATTATAGCATCTAAAATTCATATGAGTCAAATAAAAGCGAGAATTAATAAAATCTAGCTAGCCAATCAAATCTGAAAATATGGCGAGACTTATTATACAGGATCTCTATACACAAAATTATTGTTGCTTTTTCTAAATTAATTCTCTGATGTTTAAGATTTTATAGAAAAAATATTAGTATTAAAAAAAATTTAATAAAGTTAATAAATTAAATTTTGAAAATAATTATAAATTAAGTTAATAATTAATGCATTTATAAAATTAATGAAGTTAAGTTAAAAGTTATTAACATTGTAACTTCTTTTTAACTTTTAACGTTTTATCTAAGTGCTAACCCTTGGATGCGTTAACGTCGCGACGCCAAGTACATAAAATATGAAATGGGTCGTTTGCTTGATTTATAGCATCAGCTTGATGCTTTGTCATTGAATAATGCTTAATTCAATTTTGTTAAACGGGCCGGATTTCAAACGCATGCGCGTTCAATGTAGCTTACCGCGTCCTGGAGTAACTTACCGGTCACTAATAAATAGGAGACATTAGTCGCTTAGAGATGAAAATTTTAGTATATTTTACATATTTTATATACATATACATATATATAATATTATAT
>NW_017259536.1:3694639-3695750 GCF_001594045.1 Atta colombica | reverse complement strand
TATTTCTATATATTGTATTTCTATATATTTCTATATATGTATACATATGTAAAATATGTAAAATATATTAAAATTTTCAACATATTCAATATATTAAATTTTCAATATATTAAAATTTTTTTGAAAAAATTTTTCATAGGCGACTAATAATCTTCTGATCTGATTTACTAGTGATCGGTACATTACTGAAGCATTGAACGCGCATGCATCTGAAACTCAGTCCGTTTAACAACATTGACTTATTGGATGCAACAAAGTAATCAAGCAACGAAACAGCAATCAATCATAGCAAAGCGATATTTTTTACGTCATTGTAAATATCGCCTCGTTGTTGTTCCGCTGTTTGACGCTATTGCATTCAATAAATGTAAGCACTGTAAAGTATGACATCGAAGATTACTGAACATTCAAAATAAGAAAAATCTTGTTAAAAAAACACTATGATAAGCACACGATATTTCTGCATATATTATCATGGTAATGGCCGTAGCATAGACTCTTGCATAACGCATAATGCATAATGCATAAGGGAATCAATCAATTCAAATTCTTTTTTTCCATGGAATAGGAAGAAAGGAAAGATTCTGATTAGTTGACTCGCTCAATCATGCATTATGTGTTATGCGTTATGAAAGTCTAAGGTGCGGTCTTAAGGCCTATTCTACAATGTGCTCTTTATTTTCTGTTTCTTACTTTTTACCTCTTGCTTTTTCCCTCTTTTATCAGTCATTTTATCGACAATTTTTTGCTACGTGTTTTCTGTTTCTTCCGAAATTCGTTAACTTTTATCTCGGACGACATAAAACAAAAAATCGAATAAGAATCAAAAAGACAAGATGTAAAAAATAGCAAAAAACGGAAAATAGAAAACAAAAAGTACATTGTAGAATAGGCTTAACCAGCCACCAAAACATAGAAAACATCTTGCCGGCGCTTAAAACACTCTTCATTATAATCTTTACGATTAGCTTGTGATATATGACGTACCCGCCAGTACCGATGATGTATAATTTTGACTTGAATCGAATTAATCGAATTAATTAATCAATTAAAGATTCGAATTCATTTGTTTTTGCAACTCGCACTATCGACATTATTATATATATATATA
>NW_017259536.1:3692970-3694023 GCF_001594045.1 Atta colombica | reverse complement strand
TATATATATATATATATTACACTTTAAAATATAGTCCATTACTAAAAATCTGTTACCTTGCCAATATCTTCCTATCTAATATCTTTAAAATCGAATAAAAAAATGAACATATTTCAATATTTCAAATAAACACCGTTTCTTACTCATTTCTCCATTTTCCATTTTTGCTTATTCTTTCTTATAACTTCCGTGAAAAAAACGAGATTAGAAATATTTAACAAATTTTAACAATGTAGGTAACTCGTTATTAATTAATAAGTATAACGTAAATATTTCCACTATAGTCTCTACTATAATTTAAAATTATTTGTATGCTCTCTAAATTCTTTGAAGCGAAATTCTACAGAATGAAAATTAAAGCCATCTTAAGTAAAATAATTCAATTTTTAATCTTTAAGGACAAAATTATACTCTTTAGAATAAAATCTGAAAATTTTAGAAAATATGAAAAACAATTTTATCATAAATAAATACATACTTGCAATAATTTAATACTTAATCCTATGGTTACTATGATCATTTGCGCGCCGAAAAGTATAGTGAAAGATTTCGATATGTTCCACAAATCTATGATAAACGGAAAATAAAATAATCGTAAAAGGAATCTTCGTAAAAATAGTTTTTACGAACATTTTATCTTTAAATTTAAGATATTTTTTTATATATGATATTATATACTTACTTTAAAACATCTTGTTTGTTTACAAAGAATGCAATTTTTTCGCGATAAATATCATTAGAATTGTTTGCAATTTTCATTGTTTTGTCATCTTTATTAAATAGATTTTCGAAATAGAATCTATAAACAATTTGAACAACTCCTTTCTTTCTCTCCCACTCTTTTTCTCTTTTTATGTTTTGCTGACATTCCGGATAAATTGTAAAAATATTTTGATACTAGATTGGTGCAAAAGAATTGAATTATATTTGTCAAATAAAGTCGAAAGTAAAATATTAGTAAAAATTGTTGCAGATTTTATCATACTTTTTCCTTTATCTGAAGACAAATTTTTCAATTCCTTTTTTCAAAAAATTTTAATTTTATTATTTTAT
>NW_017259536.1:3684963-3692899 GCF_001594045.1 Atta colombica | reverse complement strand
TTTAATTTTATTATTTTATATAAAATATAAAATAAGTAATTTGATATATATTTATATATCAAATTATTTTAAGTAATTTTATTATTTTACGTAGAAAGCTTGATAAAAAATTATATTCTTTTTATCAAGCTCACAAGTTTCCTTACCCGACTAAAGCCAACATGCTACAAACATACTCGACAAAAGTCACAAACATACAATCGTGAGCAACTATTCCGACTATAGTGATTTCCCAAATAATGATGGAGTGCCAGAAGATTTTATAGAAATATTCCCGAAGTTCCACGAAATAGTATCCTGGATATGGAGGCATTATGGGACGGGATTCATTAAGGGGCCATACCGCGTCAAGTGCGAATGGCACAAGAGATAGTGACATAAATGTAGTTATCGCTAACATACAATATACTGCAATGTACAAAGTATAAATCATGATTTTGAACATGTATTGGATACACATGTATTTAGAGATACGTGAAAAAGAGATCACTAGTGCAAAGAACAATTTGTGAAAAAAAAATGCATAACTTTTGAAAATAAAACAGTATAGAGCATTCTTTTCATTGCTTTTCATCCGTATACATTACACAAAATCGTTTACTGTTCTTTGCGTATAATTTCATAATCTCATATTCTTCGGAAATTTTCAATCCCTTCCAGTCGATGAATAAGTACTTGAGTAAGTACTTTTGATCTGACAAAAAGTGGATATTATCAATTTTAAATAAAATAGCATTTATAAAAGTCTAATAAATGTATACAAAAATTGAAAAAAATTGAAATTTTTTTTTTCTTAAACTGCTACTTTTAAAATCGAACATATCGAAATAGTTATAATTGCTTAATTAGAATATACCGTGCGAATATTTAATTGACACGTGTATACTTTTAACAAAGAAGTACTATATGGGCTGAAAAGTCCCGGGATTTTAAATGAAAACAAGCGTTTTTTGGGCAAAGTTATATTTATTTCTCAACATAGTTGCCTTCGAGGGCGATACACTTGATATAACGATTTTCCAACATTTCGATGCCCTTTCTGTAGTACGAAACGTCCAAGCCTTCGAAATACGCCTCGGTTTCCGCGATGACTTCCTCATTCGATGTGAATCTCTTTCCCTGGAGCCACCGCTTGAGATTTGGGAACACATAATAGTCGCTGGGGGCCAAGTCTGAAGAATACGGTAGGTGAGCAACCAATTCGAATCGTAATTGATCCAATTTGGCCATCGCTTTCAAGGACGTGTGTGATGGTGCGTTATCGTGATGGAACAGAATAAAGGCGAAAGTAGCGCCACTTAAACGACTGTAGCTTGTAAACGAATGAACGAAATGTCATGAAACTTCATACATAAACTAGTGACAGACGAACCTCCCGAAATGAATCATGTTCATTTTCTAGTGGCCCCACGTATTGAAAAATCCCGAGACTTTTCAGCCCATGTAGTACATGTCAGTAAATACGATGTCATCGCCTCGCAAATACATTGCACATTTGTCTTGCACATAAATTGATAAGCAAACTGAAATCATTGTCGTTTATCATTCTTGCAATAGATTCTTCTCTTTCGAGCATTACATCAATTTACCTACGGAACGAGTACAATCACCATGATTATAGTCATTACAGCAACGCGAAATATCCTTGCTCTCGGTTTCAGATACGGCCACATACCGGTGAACGATGATATTTTGTAGACGATATTATAGTAATGCCTCCAAGTCTCCATAATTCTTAAGATACCGCGTTTTCACCACAGCAAAGGCAATTAATCTCATACGGTTGATCGCTCACCCTCTAATGTTAGACACCAATTAAAATGATATCCCCTTGCACTAAAAAAAAACTGCTGTACATACAGACGATTCTCATGAAATAACTTTATTGCATGTCATGTCAATCAACGACTAGACATAGAATTTATAGGAACAGGTAGTTTGATTCTTTGACATTAATAATGTAGTCTCTCAATAATAGAGGCTCGTTTTGCATGTTCCCTCCGGAGTGTACTTATCGATGAGAACGAAATAATACGATAAAATGAGTATTCTCTATCGACAGAGATAGACTTTTAAATAAGTGTCATGAATGTTCGAAGCCTCTGGAAAAGAAGAAGGGAGGAAAAATCTTTCAGTCGCATAGCAATATCGATAGCAAAATAAAATTTTATTACTTTTGTTTCGTTACATAATAGCAAGTATAAAAGCATTATTTTATTCGGTCTATTATTTGTAATAGTATACTCCTGTGGAACATTTCATGGATGTTTTACTACATGCTGCCACAATTACCGGATATCGTTTACGACACATCAAAGGACGACAGTAACGTAAAGTACGACATCGAGCTTTGCACTACCTAAATGAAAAGGTTTCATGTGTCTTCCTTTGCATTTTTATATTTTTATAGCGTTTGTCATGTTAATTGTTTTACCGTCATGAAATTTTCTAGAGAAAATACGTATATCTTGCCGGCGGACAAGACACAAGCTTCGATACTTTTTCTCATCACGAACATGAGCAATCTTTGTTCCTTCACGGGTATAGTATACCACGAACTATGATATCTATAAAATTACCATTATACATACAAAATAATTATAGTAAAAGTTTATCGATTGCAAATGATTAAAGTTGCTTATAATAGTTTTTATAGAAAATGTATTCTTCATATCAATCAATTTATTTTCAATTTAATACTGTCTCTTACATCTTGTCGCGAATTTCGAAACTATAATCTATCACTTTTTGTCCTTGAAAGCTGAAGCAGAATAAGTGAAATAATTGACCAAAAATGAAAAGGAAGTACCTCATCGCTTCCGCTAAATCGTGCAGCTGTATCGAGAACTTTAACACGAAAAAGATAAAATCTTGTTTTGATTAACATTATAAAACAACATTAACATTTTAACTTTGTTAACATTATATTTTCGTATTTCGCTATCTATTAGTAAATCACTCACTTGTACTAAAGTAATACTCAAGCCAATTGTAACTAACAAAAGTTGCACAGCGAACGATATCGTAAAGGTACTTTCAAGAAATTGAACGAATCTATGACAAAAATATAATAATGACTAAATATCTAAATAAAAATCAAACAAAAGAATTGCAACTTGTCATGATCTAACAAAGATGATTTGTTAATTAGCATCAATATTAATAGTTGCGTTCAGCAGAGAAAATAGCTTTGAAGAGCAAACTTTCAAAATTATGTTGAAAATATCATTTTTGGAATTAGAAATGGCGTAGTGTTCAATAATGAAAGATACATGTTATAATAGTATTTTTCAGCGTCAAGTTATTATATTATTAATATATATATATATATATATATATATATACTGAAAAAATCTAGGCATTTAATGTGTTTTATTATCTCTAATTATCCTTTAATTAGAGACAAATAAAACGTGTGCATTTGTTTAACATTATTAAAAAATGTTTAGCAATTTTGTTTAACATATTTATTACATCTTACTGACTGGCAAATTGTTTTTTTTTGCGAGATGCGTGCTTTCCATGTAACTTTCTTTCTTGTTTTTTGAAAATTTTTTGAAAATTATAAATTTTCGACTAAACGCATTTTGAAAGTCTGCTCGTTAAATTTTGTAATATTCTTTAATATAATTGTTTTATACATGTAGTTCAATAAAGAAGACAAGATCAATCATATAAACGAATTTTGCAACTTGCAATAGTTGCAAAGCTGCTTTCTTCGCTGAATCCAACCAATGAGAGAAATATATGCTATAATTGTTACACACTCACTGCAAAGCCTTTCGATGAGCGGAAATTGATATCATGATATTTTTTTGATACATAGCATCTGGATAATTAATCATATTTTTTTCCATAGCACTACGTTTATGTGACACGTGCTCAAATCTAAAGCTGTAAGTTTTTACACAAAATATTGTTATGAGAGTTTTTGCAAATTATTTTCTGTCTCTTCCAAGCGAATACACAAGAGAGCTAGAAACTATTATTGTATTATATTTACTTTTAGATATAGAGAATTTTATGTTTTCTAATTATAAGACAAATGTGATCTCATTTTCAGAAAAAATAATTATTACCCAATAACAGCGAAAAGGCCGCAGATGTGTTCAACGTAAACAAAGAACGTGCTATCGTGCGCGATTAATCCGGTCATACACACGCTGCTGGTAAGTAACATATGGAGAAAAATATAGTAGAAATATTGATTTTCGTCAACGAAATAGTACGCTGGATATGGTAACATTATAGGGCGGGAAATATTCAATGGAAATACTATATCCAAGACGCGTGGCACGAGAGAAGTTGTTGCAAATATAATGTTAGACGCATAAATAAATGCTGCAACAAGGACAAAATTTATAAAAACGAACGTTTATTAAAATTAAATTTTTTTAATTAAAAGATTTTATTCCACTATAAAGTATTTTATTTTTATAAGTGTGTCTAAATTTCTGCTTCAGAATTTTTCTCTCTTAAAATTCTTATTTAGTCTATATGTAACGTTTAAATATTTCTTTTTGTCAAATATGTGACAGAAAAATTTGTGTGACAGAATATCTTAATTATATTTTAACCAAATAAAATTATTCTTTTAAATATATTTTTCATAGTTCGTAACTGGAGATTTTCTCTAGAAAAAAAAGTTTTTTCCTTGTGCGACTTTTCTTATATATTCAAATAATGTCAGTTAAATTTTACTGATGTGTTTTTTGTAATTAGTTTAAAAAATATTTCTATTTCTATTTTTATTTAATTTAAACAACATATCCGAACATAAAAAAATATTTTATTTTAATTTTTTAATTACACAAGAATATGTAAATTTGATTTTCAAATAAAACCAAGCTATTACTTACATCCATATGTCAGCGCATACCATCTACCTTTTTCGGCATATTTTCTCATAATGTCGTGTTCTTCTTTAGTTTCGAGGATATTCCAGTCTACGAATAAGCGATCTGTGAGATCTTTAATCTAAAAACGTCAGCGATATATATTTGATATTTCGAATGTAATATTCTCAATAATTATAACAACATCATCAACAAAATCTAATGCCTATATTCACAGTCAGGCTTTGTATTTAAGGCTTGTACTAATGCTCAACAACCAATGAAATAATTCTCATAGAGTATCTAAAGATAAATTTAAGGAAGTCTTAATTTAAAGCCTCTTAAATATAAGGCCTGACTATGAATACGGGCATAAGATTTTGCAACGCAGTTATTTTTTCGTGACTTTACGAATAGAATTTAATAAAACGTACTTTTTCGTTGTTAAAATGATACGTGAAAATTTTCAATAAAATCATCATTGCTAACATATATGGAGGTAAAGTTTCGTAGATACACTGCGCGGTTTTGCACACGCCAAATTTTGCCCCCTGCAAACGCACTCACGTGAAGAAAGAAGAATAAAATTGTTATTTTAGAAAAACTAAATATATAAAGATCACAAGTAACAAAACAATCTAGATGTGATACAAGGATATATGAGCAGTAGCCAGATTACAGTTGCTAAAATATAATATTTCAAATAACATAAAATAAAATGTATGTTTTATTTTATTATATGTTATTTGAAATATTATATTTTAGCGACTGTAATCTGGCTACTGCTCATATATCCTTGTATCACATCTAGATCACATCTATCTCATATACTCTTGTGTCACATCTAGATTGTTTTATTATTTTTAAAATCATTATAATACTTCAATTATGTACTCATTGTAATCATCTTGTTAATTGTGACTTCAGAAGCGAGAAAAATACATAAAAAAAATTCTTGCAAATTTTATTAAAATGTAAATATTTTGTAATAAAATAATATTTGCAGTAAAATAAGTTTGCAAAATATATCACAAACTCTCTTAATATTCCAGTAATCAATAAATAATATTCAAAATTAAATTATGCCAGAAAATGAAAGCTGTATAACAGTTGTCGAATTGAAATAAACATGATTTGATTCTATTCTAAGATAAGAATTTTCGATGTATTTTACAAGTGTATTTTATCAAATGAAAATATTGTTTATTTGAAAATATTATATTTCTATTTTAATCTATTTTATAAGAATTTTTATTATATATTTGCTTCTGACGTCATCAATCAAAAATTCGTGATAAGCGATTTGGAATCTTAATCAGCGCAGAATTTTAACAAATTTCTATTGTTTCTTTCCTCTCTTAAAAAAAATTCTTGACAATAATTAATGTTACCTGTGGAATGATTGAAGAGATTGCAAGTATCATTATAAGTATAAAGTAAATTAGCTTCTCTTTCGGCTTCTGATAAGGCCACTGACCGACTAACATAAGGTACTTTTTATTGATATCGTAATAGTAACTTCTCCTGGTTTTCATATTTCATAAAACAGTCTCCTCGGCTCTGTAATGTCGTCTGAATTTCGAAACTTCTCCTGGAAAGTATTTTTTTCCGCAATAAGAGTCGGTTGTAAGTAAATTAATATTTCAGATCCTCCTCTCCGCGGCACGCACATTCTCTTCCCATTGTCGGGGGACATTTTAATGATGGATTTTCTTAACTGACAGGCACTTTCGCTAAGTATGTATGCCTTCCAACAAGCGACAAATGACACGGTGTGACACAATGGATCATTACATCCTTCTTGTTTGCCAATGTTAAACAAAGAGATGATCACTGTGTCGCACTGTGTCGCTGGAAAGCACACAATATGTTTCATGTAAATATAACAGGTATTAATAGCAGATGCAAGTGAACAGTTGATCCTTTCAGAAATATGATTGGAATGAGTGTGTATTGAGTACACACTGGAATATATGGTAGACGGTTTGGAATGAATTGAATTATACTGAACAGTTTCCTTTCGGACAGTATTTACCTGCGAGATTATACTTACTAGGATAACGTAGAATGTTTTCAGTTTCTGATACAGTTACGTGTCGGTAAGCGATGATACTACAGACAATGTCATGTTGATTGCTGTTGATTTCGATAACACTTATAATTACAGTGTAGTATCTTCGATAATACAAAGACTAATTTCGTACTTTTTTATCTAATTTTTCATTTGTGCTTATTCTTCAATATGAGATATGAATAAAAAAATCTTTTTTGGAAAGTAACATAAACAATTCTTACAACACAACTTTATCGCGCAATGTTCCATCCGGATTTTTGTTCTAATGGATTTTATGAATATAAGTAATATATATGCTCCTTTGACAATGTAGTTCCATAATAAATTAATAAAATAATAATTAATAAAAATGGCTTATTTTACAAATTCCTTCCGGAAAGCATGTATCGTTCAAAATAAAATAATGCTATAAAATGAGTATTTCTACTGGTTTTTGTATACTTCTGCATACTTCTACATATCGTATTTTATCGATCCTTCGAGGAAGGATCGATAGAGAAAATTTTCTGGTTTTTTAGAAATTATCGATAGAGAAATAAAATTGTATTATTTTTATTTTATTTTATAATAATAGCAAATATAAATATTATTTTATTCATTGTACAAATTATAATATTATTATGGAACGCTTCAGGGATATTTTACTACATGCTGTCATAATCGTTGAGTATCATGACACGTCAAAGGACGATAGTAACGTAAAGTACGACATCGAACTTTGCACGACCTAAATGAAAATAAAATTTAATATATTCTTTTTATTTGCATATTTTTATGATGTTTGTTATATTCATTGTTTTACCGCTGTAAAATTTTCTAGAGAAAATACGTATATCTTTCCGGCGGTTAAGACATTAGCTTCGATACTTTTTCTCATTACGAATAAAAGTAATCTTTGTTCCTTCATTGGTATGATAAACCACGAACCTCGAAATCTATAAAATATACTATCATTATACTATCATTACTAGTATTATATTTACAAAACGATAAATAAGAATATAATCTATTGATTGCAGGGAATTTT
>NW_017259536.1:3681381-3684863 GCF_001594045.1 Atta colombica | reverse complement strand
TATTATTAACAATATATTGTATATATTATTGATTGTTTTTTTTTTTAGTTTTTTTAGAAGAATAGATTATAAATATAGATTTAATCACAATTTCCTAAAGATATAAATAGAAAAAAAACAAATGTTATAATAAATGGAATAAATATGTTAAGTAGCTTATTATAAATTTATTTTTTTTTAAATAAAGATTATAATAAATATAACTCTTTTATTATGGATTTCAAAGGAATTGCATATTTAAAGATTCGTAAAGAATAAATATTATTTAAAAAATATCTTAAATGTCTATAAAATACGACAATTCATAATTATTTTCTAAATTCTTAATTTTTTGTCGTTGAATATAAAAATACTCCATGTGAGTATCCCCCGAGTTAATATTATTTCTTACATTTTGTCGCAAGTTTCGAGACTATGACTTATCAGCTTTTGTCCTTGGAAACTTAAGCAGAACAAGTGAAACAATTGAGCAATAATAAAGACGAAGTATCTCATTGCTTCTGCTAAATCATGTAACTGCATCGACAGCTTGAATGCGAGAAATATAAGATCCTATTTTAGTTTTTTATTATATCACAGAATTCTAGAGTATTTGTCTATTTTATACGTAACTAACTTGTACTAAGGTAATGCTCAAGCCAACTGTAACGATCAAGAGTTGCACAGCGAACGATATCGAAAAGGTATCTTCGAGAAGTTTTGCAAACCTAGAATAAGAATGCGATACTAATAACTAGACATCGGATTTTTATGCATTTTTTTTGCAAACATGCACAGAATATGCAAATTTGCACAAATGTGCAAATATGCACAATATGCATAAATAAATATGCATTTTTAGAATGCTTTTTTAATAAGGCAAATATCTATTTCCAATTTGTTTGCTAAAAAAATATTGCATAGGAATTCGATGTCTACTAATGACAATTAAAAGACTGTGTTCCAAAAATGCAATACATCTTTCTGTCTTATCATTTATTGAAAAATAAGAAAATACACTGAAAATGTACTTTCGGAACGTATCCTAAATGTCTAAATAAAAATCAGCAAAGATTATCAAAGATCTAGTTAAATAGCATCGAGATTAAAAGAAAAATGTGTTATAATATTATTACACACTCACCGTAAAACTTTTCGATGAGCGCGAATCGAAAAAACAACGTTTCTGTGATACCCGTTATCCAGACAATCGATTAGACTTTTTTCCGTACTACTATATTTGTGTGACACATTTTCAAATCTAAATCTGCAAGTATTCGCGCAAAACAACATTATTAGAAAGTTTTTGAAAATTAACTTCTGCACTCTTCCAAGTAACGTATAAAAGCTAAAACTATTATTACGTTATATTTACTCTTCCGTACAGAGAATTTTATTTATCTTCTAACTAGAAGAGATGTGATCTTCTTTCGGTATAAATAATTCGGTATAAATTACCCAACGACGGCGAAAAGGCCGCAGATGTGTTCGACGTAAATAAAAAACATGCTATCATGCGCAATTAATCCGGTCATACACACGCTGCTGGTAAGTAACATATGGAGAAAAATATAGTAGAAATATTGATTTTCGTCAACGAAATAGTATGCCGGATATGCTAACATTATAGGACGAGAAGTATTCAAGGGAAATACAATATCCAAAATGCGTGGCGCGAGAGAGGTTGTTGTAAATGAAATGGTAGACACATAAACATACGCTGCAAAAAAAACGAAGACAAAATTTATCAAAATGAGTTTGTTTTTAAAGTATTATTTTTTAATTAAGAATTATGATGCTGAAAATATTTTATTTTTCAATAAATGTATGTAATATTTCATCAGAACTTCTCTCCTTCCCCACTTTTTCTCCTCCCTTTAATGTCTATTCAATACATATTTCTATTTTGTCAAATAAAATGTCTCAATATTTTTTATCGTATAAACAAAATAAAATTGTATATTCAAATATTTTCAGCTCGCGATGTTTCAAGAATTTTTTCTATAAAAAAATAAAAATTCTTTTCTGTGCAATATACATCTTTTATATTTTGATATTATACATTGATAAAATATTGATCTCTTCTTTATATAATTACCTTGGAATATTTTAATTAACTTTTAATACTTTTGATAAATTTAAATACTATATTTAAGATATAAAAGAAAATATATTATCTTTATTTTTTAATTATATTAGATGTAGTAAAAAGAAATCCATTATTTTTCCATTCGATTTCATGCAAAAATAATGGATTTCTTTTTACTACATCTAATATAAGGAAATTTTTTTTCCATTTCTTAATTAAAATCAAGTAATTACATACAGCCATATATGAGCGCGTACCATCTGCCGTTTCGAGCATAATTTCTCATAATGTTGTGTTCTTCCACAGTTTCGAGCATATCCCAGTCTACGAATAAGCGATCTGTGAGATCTTTAATCTACAAACATCAGTGATATACTTGATATCTCAGATGCAATATTCTCAACAAATACATAAAATTTCGTCAAGAAGATTTCTTTTGCAAAGGAACTATTCGTGTCGATAGCTTAAAATTAGAAATGTCGACATCATTCATATTAATTGAACATACTTTTCGGCTGTTAAATTGATATGTGAAAATTTTCACCAAAATCATCACTGTCAGCATATGTGGTGGTAAAGTTTCATAAATACATTGCGCATTATCGCATATGACAAATTTTGCTATCTGAAAAATGCGATTATATCCATTTGTAATTTTAATTAACAAAGAGATTATTCAAATCGACGTAGAATATTAATAAACTTCTGTTACATTAATTTTTTCTTTTCTGAAATAAAGATTATGTTTATGTTACCTGTGTAACAAGTGCAGAAGTCTCAAGAAAGAGTATGAAAATCAAGAAAAATAAACTCTCTTTTAACTTTTGGTAAGGCCATTGGCCGACTAACATCAGATACCACTTACTAATATCGTAATAATATTCTCTATTATTTTCCATATTTCACAAAGAAGTAGTCATGAATTGTGTCGTGAATTTCGAGGCTTCCCTCGAAAGAACTTTTTTTCATGATAAGTGTTAGTTATAAATAAATCAATATTTTAGATACTGTTCTATACATTCATGTTCTTTCCATAACGCGAGCGACAGGCATTTACGATAAGTATACATCTCGCAGAAGTATAATGTAATTCTAATGATAGTGAGTAGACAGCTTTGATAGCTTGATTTTGAAAAATTCTCTACTGTCTGAATTATGAATACGCTGAAGAATACGATAAGTATATTTTTAACTCCTATTCAATAGTTCAAGTTTTCGAGTTACTATTCGCGACAGATAGAAATCGACAATATTAAACTTTGACGAATGTAGTTTTATTTTTTCGATTATAGTGGAATAATTTTAAGGAATCGTTCTCCGAAAAAATCCATTTTCTTTAGATTTTTCTAAATTTACTTTTTAAATTTACAGAATAAGCTTGTTTTAGTTCCTATGTGGTTTAAAACTCAAGCGG
>NW_017259536.1:3680363-3681281 GCF_001594045.1 Atta colombica | reverse complement strand
GAGTTTATTTGAAAATGGTTTTATTCACTACAAAAAAATTTTTTTTAACAATTTTTTGAAACAATGAAATATAAAACTTGATATCACAGGGAATAATATGAAATTTGTCTGAATATGATTTCCTATTTTCGTATTTAAGAAATCATTAAGCAAAGTAAGTAACACAGTAAGTAAATTCGCTATTTTTTCGACCAGCGGTAGTAGCGAAGACGGAAGACATTTTATATTGTATGAAAAAAACTTGTATAAATACATTAATACTTATGGAAATATCTTATACTATATAAAAGTGAAATAAATTTTCATAAAAATTTTCATAATGATGATTAATGTGCTCATTAGGTTGAGCACAACTGCAGTCGGAAAACGTCCTTAAAGGATTTTCAAGAGATGGCGTAACTAGTACTATCGCATCGGGCCATATTGTTGCTACCTTTATGTTCAAAGCACTATCATGCAGTATTGTTAGACGGATCGGATTTCAGACGCGTCCAATAGCTTCAGTAACCGATCACTACTAAATAGGAGATCATTAGTCGCCTATGTAAAATTTTTTCAAAATGTTGAAAATTTTAATATATTTAACTTATTTTACATACCCAGCAAATGAGAATGGATTGAAATTTTTTTCTATCCGAATGCGTATTTTAAATAACGAATACTTTTTTTTGGATTTAATTATATTCAATTGGATTTAATTAGATTCAACTGGATGCAATTGGATTGAAAAACTGCATTTCTTATTCAAAATTTTGAATTGAACAATATTCACAATTGTTTTTGTGTGCACAGAAAAAGCTAATGTTATTTTTAGACTGAAAGACATAGAGATATGTTGCAATTCCTATGAATAAATGAATAAAAATGCATTCATTTTAACATTCATGAATCAATATTTCTGAAAATCTGAATCCATTT
>NW_017259536.1:3670224-3680263 GCF_001594045.1 Atta colombica | reverse complement strand
ATATATATATATACATATATACAATATGTAATACATTAAAATTTTCCATATTTTCAACTCTAAGCGACAAATGATGTCCTATTTACTAATCGTACGTTACTGAAGCTACATTGGACGCACATACGTCTGAAATTCGGTCTAACAACACTGTCATCATGTGGCTTTAGTTTTCAGTGAGGCTTTCATGCCTCATTTTGCCGAAGTGTGAACATTATTTTTTTGAGCATTGGATATGTGAATTGTGCCAATAAAACGCAATTTGCTTTGTTTTTTTGCTTCCATTTGAAAAAAAGTGCTGCTGAAACAAATGCTGTCGGAAGCTTATGATGATTATACTCCATCGATTTCAATATGTGAATAATGATTTTGACACGGAAGACGAGGAACATCCAGGCCAGCCAAAAAAATTTAAAGATGAGGAAGTGAAAGCTTTATTCGAACAAAACCCGAGATAAACGCAAGAATTATTAAATGATGATCGATCAACGAATTCCAGATGTTTAAAGACCATTGAAATGATTCAAAAGCAAGGAAATTGAGTGCCGTACGAGATGAAGCCGAGAAACGAAAAGCGCAAAATGATTTGTGAATTGTTGCTTCAAAGACACAGAAGAAAAAATTTTTTGCATTGTATCGTGACAGGTGATGAAAAATGAATACGCAATGATAATCTGAAGCGCAAAAAATCATGGTGCAGGCCAGGCGAACCATCAACATCGAGTAAAGCTAAATATAGGTGGTGCTAAATATCATGCTCTGTATTTGGTGGGATCAGCTGGGTATAGTGTATAATGCGCTCCAACCCAATGAAACAATCACTGGGGAATGTTACCACCAGCAATTGAGCAGAGTATTGAAACAAAAACGGTCAGATTACGTGAAAAGACACGACAAAGTGATTTTCCAGCACGACAATGCTCGGCCACATATTGCGAAACCGATCAAGGAAATGTTAGAAGTGCTTAACTGGGATATATCTTATAACATCCATCATATTCTCCAGATATTGCTCCTTCCGATTACCACCTATTTCAATCGATGTCTCGTGGCCTGTCTAAGCAGCGCTTCCATTCTTATGAAGATATTAAAAAATAGATCGATTCGTAGACAGCCGCAAAAGATGTGTGTCGCTCTTTCGACGTGAAATCTACTTATTACCAAAAAGATGAGAAAAAATAGCGATAAACAATATTTTGAATGATCAATTTATAACCATCTTTTCACAATAAAACTGTATTTTTATTTAAAAATCCCTTAAAATTAATGCACTCTCAATATATGGAGAATGACTTGTAAATTTAATTTATTACTGACATCACGTGAAAATGAAAGCACGCGAAACGCAAAACTTGATATATGATAAATGTATAAATGTTATTTATTTGATTATTTTAGTGTATTTTATACCATTGAATGTCATTTTCTTAAAGATATATTTATAATTAAATCGATTATCACTCTTCACGCGTACAGCGGCTTTTTAGATATGTCTCCAAAAATAATTAAGAATATAAAAAATATTTCATTATACGTAAAATTCACGGTAAAAATATCTTATTAATCAAGTCAACAATATTTTGGAAAAATAATTTTCGTACAAATCTTTCTCTTGCATATCTTATTTAGAAAATACTTAATATATTATAAAACTATAAAATAAAGATGTTCCTACTCTAAATATTATACAAGGAGTGTAGGAGGAATCTCATATGTTTTTTTTCATGAAAATTGATCTACGCAATTCGACAGCTTAGAAAAAAAGAGAAAACAAGAGAACTAATATTTCTTTATTTTCTATTTATGCATATTAAATATTTCTTCATAACTTGTAACTCTCTGTGAAACAATGAGATTTCAAATTATAATTAACAACGATTTAATAATGTAACTCGCTTACATAATCAAAAATGTATTTATTATTTTAATCACAATATTTACTAATATTTATTATTATAATTGTAATGACATAAAATGCACAATGATATTATCCGAATTACATATTATTACTAATTACAAGAAAGACACAAGTACAGTAAAATACGACACAGAAGACATTACAACCTTTAAAAAAAAAGCATTTTTAGACTTCAAAAATTTCAAAAGAACGTCGTAATAAAATGTAACGTGCAAAAATGATTTTTACCGTAGTGAAGCTCTTCAGAGAAAAAACATAAATCTTTATTCCGGCACTCAAAAAATTCGGTTGCATGCTCCTTCGCATCACGTACAGAAGCAATCTTTGCGATTTCACGGGTATATTGTACCATGAACAATTATATTTGCAATTTTGTGTATCAAAATCATTGAGCTTTAATTTAATAACATAAAATACAAATTATTAAAATAGGATTATTTCTATTAATTGATTTATTCTCATAGGTTTAATTTCCATTTATAATATTTGTAAAAATCAAATTGTCTTACATCTTGTCGTGTATTTGTAAGTTGTGATTTATTAATTTCTGGCCTTGCAAATTATAACAGAACAAGTGAACCAGTTGAGTAATGACGAATGCCATGTACCTCATCGTTTCCGCAATTTCTTCTATTTGCATCGCAATCTCGGCGACAAATACAATATTTTAATCTCTCCTGATATTAAGCATGCAAATGCGAGTGACAACGTGACACGATCTATCTCAAAAAGTGCGAGTACCATAAGATGAATTGCAACAATTAGATTTTTTTAAACATTTTTTGTAACTTTTAACATTTATTGTAACTAATTATCAGAAAATAATTAATTAAATAGATAAAAATGTTTAAAAATTCTCTCTCTCCCCTCTCTCTCTTCAGAAAGAATGCAGGCTTCCATTTGTCAAATTATTCATCCAACGACTATTGAACTCTTTCGAATATTTTTATTGTAGCAGAAATAATGATAAATGCATTCTGTTCGTAAATTAAAAGTTTGTAATTTTTTAATAAAGCATTTTCTAATACAAATTTATATGCACTCGCTCTTATTAATACATAAATTATTCTTGGCTTTAACAAACACAGCATGTACATGTTTTAATTAAATAATGCAGCCTCACCATAAAGCTCGCCAGTGTGCGTATACAGAGTCTGCGATCTTCCGACCATATATGTGGTCCAGACTTTTATTCATTATGTCGTGCTCGTTAATAAAGTCTCAAATCGAAATCTGAAGTAGATGATAATTCTGCTCCCTCAATTAGATGATTAAGAGAATGGTAGAGAAATAGCATAAGTGAGGTGTTTTCCATTTGCTGACACAAGTCGACAAAAGTTCTACTATTTAAAGATATCGTTCTATCTTTGTTACTCACTGAATATTAAGAAAGAAAGAATGATGCTTTTGTGTCAGTAAATGGAAAACATTTCAGATCTTATTGCCCTGCCACAGCGAAAATATTGCAAACATGTTCGATGTAAACCAGAAGCATGCAATCGTGCGTGACTATTGCTGTTTACAGATATCTCTAAGCTAACAAGAGCATGGAAGAAAATATAGAAGAAATATTTTTCGCCGTCTACGTAGTAATAAACTTCATAAGGCATAAATATGGGTCGGGATTCATTAAGAGGTAATGTGACATTTATTATGGATGACATAAGACTAATTGATATAAACGTACTGGAAACTATAAAGTAAGTATATAACAATATACAGTATATAATAATACACTGTAACTGGAAAGTATGGTATATAATATACTGTATATAATAATAATATACTGTATATAATAATGTACCAAAACAAAATAATTATCCATTATCAATCAAAATAAAAATGAGAATAGTCGAATGATTTATCCTTACAGCAATATGTCAAAGAAAGCAATCTTCGCAACATAAGTTTTCATAATTTCGTACTCCTCTGCGCCTTGCAACTTTTTCCAGTCGCTAACCAGATAATCAGTGAGAATTTTTATCTAGAAATACTCTCAATGTATGTTAAATCTCATCGGATAGTGCACCGACGATCGTAAAAGACCGCGATCGCAAATAATAATAAAAATTCGAATAATGATTTTTTGAGCAATATATAGTATAAATTTCGATAATGGCATACTTTGCTTCTATTAAAGTGGCACGTATATAGTTTCACCAGAAGCATAATCATCAACATAAGTGCTGGTATCGTTAATAGAACACATCGTGTATTTCCATCGCATTGAATAAGTTTAGCCACCTAAAAATATCGTTATTATAGCACATCTAAAAGATATCAATTTTAATTCTCATCTTAAATTCTATAATTTGCGACCATTTTCACAAATTAAAATTTTATTTACTTACATTACAGATTTTCTATATCATTTATTTATAATTTTACTCAAGGATTTGATTCGTAATGTTATGTTAATAAACAGTCAAATTTTGTAATAAAAAATCATCGTTTTGATTTTTGTGACGTCAAAATAAAATCATTTTGACTTTCTCTTAACATAATTATTCCTTAACATAATGTATTCCTTGTGGGTGTAAGCTACTTCAAAATGCATTTTATATACTTTATTTTATATACTTTATTAGATATATATAAACATATAGATTTCATGAAGTCATGAACAGAATTCAAGGAAGCTGCGCGTGTGTGGATTATCTCTATGGTTTGATACATCATTAAATATCAAATATTGTAAACGTTAAAGTTCACTTCATTAAAACGAGAATCCTGATATTTTATACTAACGATGGTATTTAATGATGTATCAAGATAGTCATCAAAAGTAATTTGCAAACCAAATAGCTTCTTTAAAAAAAAATATCCACAAAAAGTCTCTAAAAAGTCTCTAAAATATTGTAAACAAAATTCTACCCTGAATTTATGTCCAAAGCGAGTTTAACAGATGTAGACAACATTGTATATCGTACTGTAATTAATTTTTTTATGTATTTTATTGATTATTAGATTAGAATTACTATGAATACATGGTAGAAATATTACCCAGAACAACAGGTTAAAATTATGTTAAAATAAATATTAAATGATTGAAAAGACTTTTTGTGATCATTTTGGAAACACTTTGATATCATTTTGATATAATTTGTTGTTCTGTTTGGATACGAAAAATTTCTCTGGAACCTGTGGAATGATCAGTGAAACAACGACTACAGCGAAGCAACAAGGAACAAGCTCATTCTCTTTTCTTGATAAGGCCATTTTCCAGCGAGTAACAGCAATTGTTTTGTAACATTAATCCCATAATATTTCTGTGCCGATTCCATAACTTTCAAAACAGTGTTTCGTCTTCGGCAAGACGCAATCGACTAAATTTCTCATGTTGTTATGAGAAATTAATATTTTATCAGGCATGAAGAGGGAATATATGCGGAAATCTTTAACGTAGCAATTTTCTATGTCTCGTAAAAAGTGGACACAAATGATTGCCTATTAATGAACGAGGCGATTTTTCCCAGGAAAATATATCGATCGTCCATGAAGGAAATAAGAGTTCTTGTTGACTATATATAATAGCAAGATAAAAATTATGGTAACTGTTATACACATGTATCTTGTAAATTGTTGCATAATTACTGCAATACTGTTACGAATATCTCTAACGTGCAATATTCACGCTTCATCCTTTGCGGAAATAATTAGCACGACAGAATGATGACCAAGAATTATCAATTTCTTGATACTAAGAATGGCGATATGCTATTGCTTTTTAATTTTTTTTTATATGGAAATATGTATGTTAAGGTTGTGTAAAAAATAGAAATAAAAATCTTTTTGATTAATATCGATAACAAAATAAAATAAAATTTCAATAATTTAAGCTTTTCTTAAAATGAACTAAGAATACTATTCAATATAATAAATGTTACATATAATATGTAATATTCTAAATAGGAAATGCAGTCTTTCAATCCAATTAAATCTAAAAATAATATCGGCCATTTCTACGCTTATAAATACTGCTTAATTAAAAATTCTGAATAGGAAATGCAGTTATTCAATATGAAAATAATATCATGTGATGAAATAGACTGCAAGGTTTACGAAATGTTGGCATTCCAAGAATAGATCTGGATACGGAGGAACTCGCGAAACGCATAATCTTTAAATAATATCAGCGATTCTGTGAATTATGAATACTGTTAAATTCAAAATTGTGAATAGGAAATGCAGTTTTTTAATCCAATTGAATAAAAAAAAGTTTTGCTTTGGCCCATTTTTTTAAAATGGATCAAGAATATTATTCATAATTGTCAGTAGAAAATTCATGTATCATTTAAAAATACATCATGAATGCTATTTTATTCAGAATTATAAGTAAGAAATTTTTTGTTTTAATTCAACTGAGTTAAAAAAAAGTTGTACCGTAAAAATATAAATTATGAATTCTACTTCATTTAATAGTTTAAAGAAACATAAAAAGAACTACGTAAATGTAATAAATATATGTAACATATGTTAACTATACTAAAATGTAAATCAAATTATAAATAAATATATATTTATATACAGATTGAAATATGTATGTACATATGTAGATATATATTTAAATTAATAATAAATATATATTTATCTGTACCTATTTTATTTCATGTTTTTTCAGTTTTTTTTTAGCATATTTTTAAGTTTTTTTAGCACATCTATGACCCTAGTGTACTAGATGTTACATTTCGCCATCAGGGTATCACGAAACTTTTTTTTCTAGGATGAAAAATGAAAACTGAAAAATTTCTCCATTAACTTTAATGATTAAAATTTTCACTTTTCACTTTTCATCCTAAGGATAAAGTTTCATGATTGATACCCCAGTGTACGTTTTAAATTTTCGTCGTGGCAATACTGCGCTCACATATTCTTAGCTGGTTCCCCTACTGTATACGAATGTATATCTCTATCTAACCTCTTTGAGTATTAGGTGACATTCAGATTTGAATGTTTATCAAGTTGAATGTTTTAAAATATTAGATGTAGTAAAAAAAAATCCATTATTTTTCTATTTATGCATATTAAATATTTCTCCATAACTTGTAACTCTCTGAAACAATGAGATTTCAAATTATGTTTAACAATGATTTAATAATGTAAATAACTCGCTTACATGATCAAAAATGTATTTATTATTTTAATCGCACAATATTTACTACTATAATATAGTTGTGATTGCATAAAATGCACAATGATACTATCCGAATTACATATTGCAGTACTAATTACTGGAAAGACGCAAGTACTGTAAAAAACGACACAGAAGAATTTACAACCTTTAAAAAAAAAGCATTTTTAGACTTTAAAAATTTCAAAAGAATGTCGTAATAAAATGTAACGTGCAAAAATGACTTTTACCGTGGTGAAGCTCTTCAGAGAAAAGACATAAATTTTTCCGGCACTCAAAAAATTCGGTTGCATGCTCCTTCGCATCACGTACAGAAGCAATCTTTGCGATTTCACGGGTATATTGTACCATGAACAATTATATCTGCAATTTTGTGTCTCAAAATTATCGAGCTTTAATTTAACATAAAATAACATAAAATAAAAATGATTATTATAAAATAGGGTTATTTCTATTAATTGATTTATTCTCATAGGTTTAATTTCCATTTATAATATTTTGTAAAAATCAAATTGTCTTACATTTTGTTGCGCATTTGTAAGCTGTGATCTATTAATTTCTGGCCTTGCAGACTATAGCAGAACAAGTGAACCAGTTGACTAATGACGAATGCCGTGTACCTCATCGTTTCCGTAATTTCTTCTATTTGCATCGCAATCTCGAAGGCGATAAATGTAATATTTTAATCTCTCCTGATATTAAGCATGCAAATGCGAGTGACAACATAACACGATCTCAAAAAGTGCGAATATCACAAGATGAATTGCAACAAATAGATACGTACTACAAGTACTTGTAGCAAGGAAATACTCATCGTAACGGTAACTATCATTATTTGTATCGCGAAGGTAACGTAGAAGGTATTTTTAAGAAGCTCCGCGAACCTGTAGTAAATGTTGTGATATACGTCATTAATTACTTGTTTTTTTTATAAGGGATACTCTAAAGATTTATAATTTAGAAGAAAATTTTTTTAACATTTATTGTAGCTATTGTAACAACTAACATTATCAGAAAATAATTAATTAAATAAATAAAAATGTTTAAAAATTCTCTCTCTTTCTCTCTCTCTCTTTCTCTTTCTCTCCCCCTTCCCTCTCTTTCTCTCTCCCTCTATTTCTCCAGTTGACTAACCAGTTGACTAATGATGAATGCCATGTACCTCATCGTTTCCGCAATTTCTTCTGCATCGCAATCTCGGCGACAAATACAATATTTTAATCTCTCCTGATATTAAGCATGCAAATGCGAGTGACAACGTGACACGATCTATCTCAAAAAGTGCGAGTACCATAAGATGAATTGCAACAATTAGATTTTTTAAACATTTTTTTGTAACTTTTAACATTTATTGTAACAACTAATTATCAGAAAATAATTAATTAAATAGATAAAAATGTTTAAAAATTCTCTCTCTCCCCTCTCTCTCTCTTCAGAAAGAATGCAGGCTTCCATTTGTCAAATTATTCATCCAACGACTATTAAACTCTTTCGAATATTTTTATTGTAGCAGAAATAATGATAAATGCATTCTGTTCGTAAATTAAAAGTTTGTAATTTTTTAATAAATCATTTTCGAATACAAATTTATATGCACTCGCTCTTATTAATACATAAATTATTCTTGGGTTTAGCAAACACAGCATGTACATGTTTTAATTAAATAATGCAGCCTCACCATAAAGCTCGCCGGTGTGCGTATACAGAGTCTGCGATCTTCCGACCGTATATGTCGTTCAGACTTTTACTCATTATGTCGTGCTCGTTACGTGATAAAGTCTCAAATCGAAATCTGAAATAGACGATAATTCCGCTCCCTCAATTAGATTAAGAGAATAATAGAGAATAGCATTTTATAAGTGATGGAGTGTTTTCCATTTGCTGACACAAGTCGACAAAAATTCTACTATCTAAAGATATCGTTCTACCTTTGTTACTCACTGTTAAGAAAGATAGAATGATGCTTTTGTAAATTTGTATCAGTAAATGGAAAACACCCCACATCTTACCCTGCCACAGCGAAGATGCTGCAAACATGTTCGATGTAAACCAGAAGCATGCAATCGTGCGCGACTATTGCTGTTAAAGATATCTCTAAGCTAACGAGAGTGTGGAAGAAAATATAGAAGAAATATTTTTCGCCGTCTACGTAGTAATAAGCCTCAAAAGGCATAAATATGGGTCGGGATTCATTAAGAGGTAATATGACATTCATTATGGGTGATATAAGGCTAATTGAGATAAACGTACTGGAAACTATATAATAATATACTGTACCAAAACAAAATAATTATCCATTATCAGTCAAAATAAAAATGAGAATAATCGAACGATTTATCCTTACAGCAATATGCCAAAGAAAGCAATCTCGCGTTCGCGGCATAAGTTTTCATAATTTCGTACTCTTCTGCGCCTTGCAACTTTTCCCAGTCGCTAATCAGATGATCAGTGAGAATTTTTATCTAGAAATACTCTCAATGTATATTAAATCTCATCGGATAGTGCACCGACGATCGTAAAAGACCGCAATCGCGAATAATAATAAAAATGCGAATAATGATTTTTCAATATATAGAATAAATTTCGGTAATGGCATACTTTGCTTCTATTAAAGTGGCACGTATACAGTTTCACCAGAATCATAATCATCAACATAAGTGTTGGTATCGTTAATAGAATACATCGCGTATTTCCATCGCATTGAATAAGTTTGGCCACCTAAAAATATCGTTATTACATCTTAAAAGATATCAATTTTAATTCTTATCTTAAATTCTATAATTTATGACCATTTTCACAAAATAAAATTCTATTTACTTACATTACAGATTTTCTATATCATTTTCTATATCATTTATTTATAATTTTACCCAAGGATTTGATTCTTAATGTCAATAAACAGTCAAATTTTGTAATAAAAAATCATCGTTTTGACTTTTGTGATGTCAAAATAAAATCATTTTGACTTTCTCTTAAGATGATTATGTATTCCT
>NW_017259536.1:3656843-3670124 GCF_001594045.1 Atta colombica | reverse complement strand
TATATATATATATTTAGATATATAACATATAGATTTCATGAAATCATGAATAGAATTCAAGGAAGAGCTGCACGATATGCGGATTATCTCTGTGGTTTGATACATCATTAAATGTCAAATGTCGTTACGTAAACATTAAAGTTCATTTCATTAAAACGAGAATCCTGATATTTTATATTGAAACGATGACATTTAACGATGTATCAAGATACAAGGTAATCCTCAAACCAAATAATAGCTTCTTTAAAAAAAAATATCTTCGAAAGTCTCTAAAGTATTATAAACAAAATTCTATCCTGAATTTATATCGTCTAAAGCGAGTTTAACAGATAGATAATTGTATTGTATATCGTATTATAATTAACTTTTTTATGCATTTTATTGATTATTAGATTAGAACTAATATGATATGTGATAGAAATGTTACCCAGGTAGAACAACAGGTTAAAATTACGTTAAAGTAAATACTAAATAATTGAAAAGTGACTTTTAGTGATCATTTTGGAGACATTTTGACATCATTTTGATATAATTTGTTGTTCTGCTTGAGTACAAAAAATTTCTCTGGAACCTGTGGAGCGATCAGCGAAATAACGGCTACAGTCAACAAGCTCATTCGGAACAACCTTATTCTCTTTTCTTGATAAGGCCATTGGCCAATGAGTAACAGCAATTGTTTTGTAACACTAATCCCATAATATTTCTGTGCCGATTCCATAACTTTCAAAACAGAGTTTCGTTTTCGGCAGCACGACTAAATTTCTCGTCTTGCTATAAGAAATTAATATTTTATCAGGCATAAAGAGGGAATATATTACATATGCGGAAACCTTTAACGTAGCAATCTTCTATGTCTCGTAAAAAGTGGACACAAATGATTGCCTGTCGATGACGAGGCGATTTTTTTTCCAGGAATATCGATCGGAATGTCCATGAAGAAAATAAGAGTTCTTATTGATACTATACGTCTATATATATAGCTGTAGAGATAAAAGCTATGATGATGACTATCATACACATGTGTCTTGTAGATTGGTGCGTAATTGCTACATTCAATACTGCTATGAGCAATATCGACGAATGTCTCTGACGTGCAATATTCACGCTCCATCCTCTGCGGAAATAATTAGCATAACAGAATGGCGATCAAGAATTATCAATTTCTTGATACCAAGAATGGTGATATGCTCTTCCTTTTTAATTTTTTTTTATACGGAAATATATATGTTAAGGTTGTGTAAAAAATAGAAACAAAAATCTTTTTGATTGATATCGACAACAAAATAAAATTTCAATTTGAGCTCAATAAATAACAGCAAATATATATATTATTTTATATAATTTGTAATATTATACTTCTGCAAAACTTTTTTTCATGAATACTTTATTGCATGCTACTTTAATCGTCAGATATCGATTATGACACTTTAAAGGATGACAGTAATGTAAAGTACGACATCGAATTTTGCACGATCTAACGAAAACATTTAAAGATTTTATATGTCTTTTTTGCTGCATATATTTAATTATTTACTCGATGTATTTTAATAATAAATTTGTTATTATTTTACCGTTGTAAAATTTTCTAGCGAAAACACACATATATTTTGCCGGCAGTCAAGGCACAAGCTTCGATGCTTTTTCTCATCACGAATAAGAGCAATCGCAGTTCCTTCACAGGTATTTTATACCATAAACTATGATATCTATAGAAAATCATTATACATAAAAAAATATACGTGATAATAAGTTGCTCTGAGAAATAAAGTTCTTGTAAGTAATTCTATAGAAAATACATCTTTTATATCGACCAAGTATTTTCTTTTTATATACATATTATTAATTATATAAAGCTAATTAATTTCTAATTCAATCTCTTACATGTTGTCGCAAGTTTCGAGACTATGATTTATCAGTTTTTGTCCTTGGAAACTAAAGCAGAACAAGTGAAATTGAGCCATAATGAAGACAAAATATCTCATCGCTTCCGCTGAATCGTGTAGCTGAGACGAGAGCTTGAATGCAAGGAAGGTAAGTTCTGCGTTATGTATGTTACGGAATTCTTATATTCATATTTGTAACTCACTTGTACCAAAGTAATGCTCAAGCAGATCGTAACTAACAGGATTTGTACAGCAAACGAGAAAGTATCTTCGAAAACTCTAGCAAATCTAAAAATACGATATTGATGACGACTTAAACATTTAAATAAAAATTAAATCAAAATTCCGCTTATTATGATTTATCAACGATTATCCTCATTAATTAACATTAGGATTAATAAAAGAAAAATGAACTGCGATATTATTACGTACTCACTGCAAGGCCTTTCCATGGACATCACAATGTTTTTGTAGTAATCGAGACAATCAATCATACTTTTTTTCGTATATTGTTACGTTCATATAGTACATGCTCAAATCTGTATCTGCAAGTATTTATGCAACATAACATTGTTATGAGTTTTTGAGAATTAATTTCAGTCTCTTCCAAGTGAACGTATACATAAGCTAAAACTATTATTTACTTCTTGGTAAAATAAAATCTTCAAGTTATAAAAAATGCAATTTTGCTTTTTGTATAAACAATCATTACCTAACGATTGCGAAAAGGTCGTAAATGTGTTCGATGTAAGTAAAAAACATGCAATCATGTGCGATTAAGCCAATTAAACATATAGTAGAGCAAACCATCATATGGAGAAAAATGTAAATTAAAATATCGATTTTCGTTAACGAAATAATATGCTGGATATGGCATCATTACAGGACGAGAAATATTCAAAGGAACTATGACATCCAAAATGCGTGGCATGAGAGAAGTTGTAGTAAATGAAAGTAGGTATGTAAACATACGCTGTTATAAGAACATAATTAATTGATTTATTAAAATCTAAATTAAATTATTTGTTAAATAAATTCGATTGCTAAAATTGTTTCGCATTTTCTTCTTATAATGCATTGATTTTTCGTCAGAACTTTTTCCTTTTTATCCATATTTTTTTAATAAATGTATCAGATAATGACCCAATTATTGACAAAATGACAAAAATTTTAAATGTTAAGGTTTTAAATGATATACATATACGACTCTAAATAAATTTGTTTTATTAAATTTGTATAACAACAAATTTATATATATTTATATATATATATTATATTTTCTTAAAATGGGTCATGAATACTATTCAATTGTGAGTAGAAAATCTAATGTTTCATTTAAAAATAAATCATGAATGCTATTTTATTCAGAATTATGAATAAGAAATTCTTCGTTTTAATTCAACTGAGTTAAAAAAAAGTTGTATCGTAAAAATATAAATTATGAATTCTATTTCATTTAATAATTCAAAGAAACATAAAAAAAATTATACATAAATATGTGTAATAAATGTTACATATGTAATATTTTCTAAATAGGAAAAGTCCTCTACCATTTTGTAAATTTCCCCAATAGTTAATGAGATATTAATGCTTAAAGATAGCCGAATATGTGCGCTCGCCCGGCCTACTATTGCGAAGTATACGCCTACACGATCGCTTGGCACATCTTAGAAATTGGGAGCTGGCAAGCGCTCCGCGCCGCGCACGCCGCCGCAAGTCACAATAGCTCGGACGGCGCGCTTGCCAGGTTATCCCCGTTCCCCACGGCCCGCGCGTCAAACGATCGGTAGATGTATACACTTCACAGTAGTATTCGGTTATCTTTAAAGATTAATATCTCGTTAAGTATTGGGGAAACTTATAAAAAGGACTTTTCGATTCAGTTTAGTCCGCTCTACCTGCACATGAAATATTTGGCGATTATTTCCAGACACCTGTATATGTAAATTCTTTTTATTTTCAATAATTTAATAAATTAATCGCTTTTATGTACATTTTTTTGTATAAAAGTTTTAAAATAATAACTATAAAATAATAACTATATATAGAATTTCATGTAATTACTGCTTTAATTTATTTAAATTTTTACATGTATATTATAATATAATTATAAAATTTTTTATATGGAATCCAATATTCATTTTTATAGATTTAAAATATGGATTCGGATGAATTGAAAATTTCCAATCCATTTTAATCCATTTTCATTTGCTGGGAGGCAAACTACTTTCACAAATAACAATGAAAATGATTATGATAAGATATAAAAATAGTTTTCTTTACGTAACATAAATAACAGACAAAATGATTAATGTGAATGACTGTAATTAATGTCCTAGCAAATGGACTAGCAAACTGTAATTAATGTCCTAACGAGAATGGATTAAAATGGATTGAAATTTTTTTCTATCCATCTTTTTTCTATCACTATTTATTTGTGTTTTTTCTTTTCTCTCTCTTTTTCCCTCTTCCTCAATTATCCTAACTGCACATATTCTTCAAATTAAAAAGGGGAAATTTCTACCATAGATGGTGAAACGCAATCAGGCGGGTCGCAAGAAGTGAATGAAAATTGAAGCATTTAAGAAAAAGTAGATTCCGATAATTGTAAAAATATAGTCGCGAATTTTTATCTCAGAGGAGAATCGCGCTCAGTTGAACAAAGCCCATAAAACTCCAGTTATTGGGAAGGAATTTTCATCCTCAGCGATCCCTGTGATGGATTTAACCGAGGACGATCCTCCCTCCCCTACATCCCTAGATCAAGAATTTTCATCTTATTCTCCTACTTTAGACTCTCCACAGCCCGCAATTCCTTCTATCTCTTTTTCCCCCGTTCCTTCTGTAGACAACAGATCTTTCGATGAGATTTTTCAATCTCTTGAATCACCCGAATCTGCGAGGTCATCCCTCCCCTTGACCACACCATCTCGTCCCACATCAACATACAATCATAGGCAGAAACTTAGTTATTAGCTTAATTTTAGCATTACTATTATTAGCATATATAAATTTATAACATACAGACATATATATATATATATATATATAAGTTGTATAATATATTGACGCAAATTTTTCTTTTTTTCTGGAAAAAGAAAAAGTACATTATGTACGATCGCGAAAAATTAATGGAAACTTTGGCAAAAGTTTAGAGCTCTTGCTGAGAAGGGTAAATCGTTTTCATCATCCAATAGCGTTTATAAAAAAGTTTCAGATTACATTACAGATTACATTTCAGATTACACAAGCATGTATATACATTACAAAGCATGTATATACTATATTAAACGAAAATAGATCCGGTATGAAAGATTACATATTTTTAATATTAACAAAATCGGAGAATTGAATCAGTCAGAAGTAGTAGATGATAGTTCGTTTAATCTGTCTAATATATCAACGACTGAAAATGTAACATTTTCACTCGTTATTTCTAATGATGTATGGAAAGATATTAAACCTATAAGAAAAACATATTGTAATCGTAAATGTGTTTTGCTTCAATCAGGAAAATGGACTCACGTATTTGCGGCTAAAATATGGGCTCAAAAAAAAATTCCGTATGCGTTTATTTTTAAGTATGCTAAAATTTTTAAAAGTAGCGACGCTAAGTACTACGCACGTTTAGCTGTATGTACTGAATGCAAAGCAAAACTTTCCGGGCATTTATCGCAAAAGCCAAAAAAGGATGCAGACGTAATATTCGAATGTAGATTGAAGAATTATCAGTCAACATTTTAGCACAAAAAAAAGCGTCAATTAAAAGGACATCTGCGTCAGAAAATAGCGTCACATTTGTTGGACGGTAAACAAGACGCTAGTACATGGAGAACGAATGAAACAAAATGCTTAATGAATAATGGCGATCCCATTCCGCCAATGTTATATAATGCTACAGTGCTACGAAAAGCCAAGCAACAAGAAATGGATCGTCGTCTTGAATTAAAGCATTGCGATCCAATTCTAAATTTAAATATAGCAAAGTATGAATCCTTTGCGGGCATTATACGCAATATAGGTCTTGATTCATTCTTCTGTATGTATTGGACAGAGGAGCAGAAAATATTTTACAAGACTGTTATGAATAGAAATCATAGTAGTTTTTTAACGATTGATGCCACAGGAAGTTTTGCGAAGAAATTAAAGCTCATTAATAAAGAAAAAAGCCCTCATATTTATTTGTATCAGTGCGTGCTAGTAACGGAAACAACTAGCACTCCAGTCTTCCAAATGGTGTCAACTAAGCAAGATGCTTCAATGATTACATATTTTCTACTTGCAATTTTAGCGGATGGTGCACCTTCACCGCGAATGATAATAACAGACTTCAGCAAGGCTCTCCTTATGGCAGTGTCGAAAGCATTCGCAAATTGCGCGGATACATATTCTTATTTGCAAACATTATATAATATTGTCATTTTGGAGAAGCAAGAGAAATTGCCAAGTTGCTACATCAGATTAGATTGTGAACCATTTCATGATTTCAAAATGGGACTGCCTTCGCGGTAAAGTAGCAAAAGTTCGACAATTTTATATAAGAAGTATCGGCCACATTTATAAAATGAGCGAAATACAAAATATAAAATCATTATTAATATCCATAATGATTGTCACATTAAGTGAAGACAAGGCAGTGACGAGAATTCTGATCTTCTTCTTTCAGAATATCATTTAAGATCGGTGAATGATGTTATCAAAGGATCATCGATTGAAGATTCTACTTATGAGGAAGAGGTCAATGAAGAAACACTTTTGGAAAATTCCAGTGAAAATGTCAATGGATGGACGGAATGGGCGAAATCCATATATGAATCAGCAGAGGATATTTCAGTGAAATCTGTCTCAGGTACTGTGATAAATGCGTTTTATAATCCACAACTTGCATTAAAATTAAAAAATTTTCTAATTTTCTATTTATCTTTGTGGACAGGTATCATGCGCTCTCACTTTCGTTGTAAAATAAAATAGTAATAAAATAGTAAATAAAATAGTAGCTACGTCCTCAGCTGTCGAAGCTGTCATTCGCAGACCTGAAACACAGGTTATTTAGAGGCGAATTACCAATGAATCAATAAATTCATCGTCAAACATATCAATTTCTTGCAAGGTAAAACTTTATTAGCATTGATCAACGAAAGTACAGCATGCAAAGAACAGGATGAATAGTAAAGAAAATATGTGGAATGTAGTAGAAAATTGGCGAGGTTTAACTGCTAAAAAAGAATCAAATGTCGATGAAATTGGTCTAAAGTTAAATAAAAAACGAAAACTTATTAACCTTGACGATTGTCCAGATTGGGATAATATGAAGATCTTATAGCGGATTACTGTACCGGTATTAAAAAATGGCAGCTTGCTTAAAGCATTCCGATGCGATGATAATTTTATCGTGGTTCGCGAAACATATGCATTTGATTCGTCAACGCAAATAATAACCAACGCAATAATAACCAATGAAACTTATACTTTAATGATCAAAATAATTTTTGTAATTTTGCTAAAAATATTTCAATGATAAATAGTACTAAAATTACGAAAAATATTTATCAAGAACGCGCGAAAATTCTTAATAATATATCAATATTTGGAATTACACCTTATCGAACAAATGTAACGAATTTAAATGCCAATTGCAATGTCGCGCATTTAGCGGAACAGTTATTCTTTAATTTTCCCAGTTTAATTATAAATAAAAAGTGTCATCGTTGCAATCATGAACATTTGCGAAAAATTCCAGTAATAAGTATTAATATCAACATAAAATGGTCTTTCGGCACTGCGAAACGCTATACTGGACACTAATTACGATAAAGATGTGCCATGAAAATGTTTTCGAAAAATTTATCTTTCAATCGCATTTACTCATAGATTCAGTATCTTTACGGATGGACAATAAGCTGCTTCCATTGGTATCGAGAAAAAGAGTGCGGCACTTGGATCTATACCAAAAAAATTAAACATGAATGATAACAATTACATTCTAGCTGGTGTAGAATCATATCATCAATATTCCAGCGACAAAAATAACGGGCACTATACAGCATTCGTATATGACATTCAATGATATTTATATGATGATATGATGACTAAGCGGAAAACAGCATCAGATGATGAAAAAGTAGCACCACACTTAATCATATATATCATGGTAGGTCACAGAATTGAAACTATACACAAAGCAAAAACATTTTTAACAAACTCAATGGTTATCAATCAATTCAAATTGATTTCAATCATATTCCACCAAAATCACAATTCATCAGACACATTCGATTATGTCAGACAAACACGCGCGCGCAAACACACACACACACACACACACACACACACACGCACGCACATACACACGCACACGCACGCACACGCACAGATGGGATCAGATTCCTGTCACGTCCACGTCATTGATTCCGGGTTACGCCGAGAGCAGGACACATACAAACGCATACACTGGGGAAAAAATAAAAATACACATTAATACATAGGGGTTTATGAAAATCAGGACAAAGAAAAAATACGGCAACAATTTTAGTACGTTCGATAAAAAAATCTTTCAACATCACAGAGATATCTAAGTTTCGGCATTTCTGATGACACTTCTAGCATCCGCGAATTCTGACGAAAGTTATTAACGCTCGAATCGCTAGGATCAATGGTTTAAGAAATATCGCGATTTTTCGTTCGTCGAATCGAAAATTTCTATCACCCGAGAGGTGAAAATTTTTTTAAGATTCTGACGATTCTGTCGACAGTTCTGGGTAGCACCCCACGAGTTCTGACGATAATTATTAACGCTCGAAGCGTTAGGACCAACGGTTTAAAGGATATCGTTTTTGAATATCTGATTGTGTCACATCTGAAGGACAAAAATTTTTTTAACATTAAAGCAATTCTGTTGAGAGTTCTGGATAGCACCCCAAGAATTTTATCAAAAGAGTTCTATCAAATTATTATCATTTAAGGCGCTAGATTTAATGGTTTAGAAGATATCGCGATTTTTCGTTCTTCGTTTTGTAAAGTTAGCAACCCAAATTTTTTAATTTTTTTTTTTATATTAATTCGCCGAAACTATTCTCAATTTTTGGCAGGAACTCCAGAACTCTTCGGGGTGCATTCGGAACTTTGACTAAAATTTCATTTTTTGAAAAATAAGGTGCCAATTTCACAGAGGTGCATTTATTTCAAAACAAAATGAATGAACAGATCAATTAAAGTATTGTCCATCGCCTACTACTTTTTCCCATCTCTCAGGCAATTTTCGAATTCCTTCTCGAAAAAATGACTCCTTTTTGAGACTTTGGAAGCGATCCAATTTTGAAGCCAATTTTCGATTTCTGCGAAAGAAGTAAACCGGTGACTTGCTGCATTCTTCGGAACAACGTAACAAAGTAATCAGAAGGAGCAATGTCCGGAGAATATGGCGGGTGTGATAAAACATTCCATTTGAGCGTTTCCAAATATTTTTTTTTTACGATTTTAGGCGACATGAGGCCGAGCATTGTCATGAAGAAGAATAACTTTATCTTTGTCTTTGCTCGTATTCCAGCCGTTTTTCTCGCAATGCACGGCTCAAACGAATCAATTGTAATCTCCCGTAATGGAATCGCCAGGTTTCAGCAGCTCATAATAAACAAGACCCTTTTGGTCCCACCAGATATAGAGCATGATCTTCGAACTATGAATATACGGCCGTGGTGTTGATGTTGAGGTCGATGGCAATGATTGACCGGACTTAGCGTAGTATTTTTTCTTCTTGGAGTTGTCGTAGAATATCCATTTCTCATCTCCAGTTAATCCGATGCAAAAAAACCTTTTCTCTGTTGTCTTTGAATCAGCTATTCGCAAGTGAAAAATCGCCTTTCAAAGTCTCTCAGTTCATAAGACACCCAATTTCCTTATTTTTGAATCATTCCCATGGCTCTCAACTGTACAAAAACGGCTGGTTGAATTACCCCCAATAATTCTGCAAGCTCCTTTAGCATTTGACTCTGATCTTCTTCAAGTAATGCCTCTAATTTTTTGTCTTCGAATTTTTTTGGCTATCCAGAGTGAGGCTTGTCTTCAACGCTGAAATCTCCATCCTTGAAACGTCGAAACCATTCCCTACATGATTTATTAGTTAGATTAGTGTCACCATAAACTTCGACAAACATTCGATGGGCCGCACTTTTTTTCCAATTAAAGCAGAAAATCAAAACCTCCCGCAAATGCTTGGTTAACACAAAATTCGACATTTCAAACACAGTAAAAATCAAGATTTTTGTATGAAACTCAAACCGATATAAACTGAATATTATTAGCAGATGTTTAATCTCTCTGAAACCGCCAAAATCAGTTGTTACTATGAATCATTCACAACAGCTGGAGCTATTTTTAGGGAAACGGACCGAACTAATTTGTACTCCCAAAATATATTAGGTGTACAACTTTGCTTCCGCTGTTTTCCTACAGATGGCTTTAGCGGTAAGTGGTGGTCGAAATAAATAGATCATAGACGTCATAAACTTGGACATCTGTTAACATAATCCCATAGAAACATTAGTCGATTTGTGTCTGCATCATAAAGTTATTCTCGATTGAAAATGTCAGTTTACGAGCCAAATTCTCGTCATTTGCGGGAGGTTTTAATTTTTTGCTTCAATATGAAGAAATCTGCGGCTGAGGCTCATCGAATGCTCTCAAATACTTATGGTAAGGCCGCTATTAGTGAAAGAACGTGTCGTGAGTGGTTTCAACGCTTCAAGAACAGTGATTTTGACGTCCAAGGTCATGCTCTGTATTTGGTGGGACCAGCTCGGCGTAGTGTATTATGAACTATTAAAACCGACTGAAACAATCACAGGCGATCGGTATCGAACGCAATTGATGCGTTTGAGCCGAACATTGAAAGACAAACGGTCGCAATACAACGAGAAACACGATAAAGTGATTTTGCAGCATGACAATGCTCGACCCCATGTTGCGAAAGTGGTCAAGACATACTTGGAAACGTTGAAATGAGAAGTCCTACCCCACTCGCCGTATTCTCCAGACGTTGCTCCCTCTGACTATCACTTGTTTCGATCAATAGCACACGGCCTGGCTGACCAGCACTTCCGGTCTTATGAAGAAGTAAAAAATTGGATCGATTCGTGGATAGCTTCAAAAGATGACCAGTTTTTTCGACGCGGGATTCGTACGCTACCCGAAAGATGGGAGAAAGTAGTGGCCAGCGATGGACAATACTTTGAATCATAAATGTATAACCAGTTTTTTACAATAAAGCCTCGATTTCGGAAAAAAACGGCGAAAGCAAAATTGTATACCTAATATTTGATTTCCGTTGTGTAGAACTTTTAGAACTGGTCAAATACAGTTTGCAATGCAATGATATACATCCATATAGAAAATTATCGTCGGTTTTCAACTACTGGTTTAAAGTATCACCCGATAAATTTCAATTGATTAACGAAGTAATGCAAATGGTCTGTAATGCAAGCATGATGTAAGTTATTTGTTGTTGTAAAGCATAACTGATATATTTTTGTTAAAATCATATAAGAAATATGATACAACTTTTCTAAAGAAAACTATATTTTCTTCTAGAATTAATATATAATACTACGAATATTTTCCTCTTTTTGTACATCTAATGTATGTTTTCCCGCAAGGAAAGTAACAAGAGTCACTTTAAAAAATTATTTGCTTTTGGCTCCGCGTCCCTGAATTGCGTTTCTGCGCCTTCCATATTCGACTTGTATGCGCAACGCGTTCTTTGTATTACTGCGCGTCCATTATTATTAGGCATATACCTCTCAGCGTGTGCGATCAATCGCTCTCGACCGATATTTTTTGTTCCTCTGTTTGTTAAAATCTATTCAATATAAAATTTCAGTTCAATATAAAATTGTTCAGAAAAGTGAAGAAAGGGGGAGGAAGAACATTGTTAAGATTACAAAAAATTATTTGCTTTTGGCTCCGCGTCCCTGAATTGCGTCTTTGCGCCTTCCATACTCGACTTGTATGCGCAACGCGTCCTTTGTATTACTGCGCGTCCATTATTATTAGGCATATACCTCTCAGCGTGTGCGATCAACCGCTCTCGACCGATATTTTTTGTTCCTCTGTTTGTTAAAATCTATTCGGGAAGGTGAGTCATAAAATCGTGTCAAATTTCAAGTCAATAAAGGTGATAAATTTAAAGGTGATTAAAAGACCTTGTGTCACGCCGCTACCGATATATTACATTGGCAAGCAACGCGTAAAGGGGTGAACGAGGCCGCATCTAACTTCACAGAGGTCACGAATCATCGCATTAACCAGAAGTTTGGGCAATATGTAACAAACATTTTATATAAAATTTATTATTTATTATACGGTGGCAGAATTATATATAAATTAACTTATTAGAACTAATCACTAATCAAATTGTTTTCAAATTTTTCAGAAGTAATATAGATATTAATTTTGTTATAGTATTATATTATATGTTATCCTTGATGTTATTTTTAAAACTCACCCTTGTATTATTTTTCTTTAGGAAGTTTGAATTTAACATATATCACTTTTCCTGAAAGTTGATGCATTTAAAATATGATTCGCTCATAATATAAAAATTCAAAAAATTTATGTCATTCTTCTTGCGGCGGAGTATGACATGTTTTAACAATGATGAATTTATATAAGAAATTAAAAAAATTTTTTTAGATAAGTCTTGATCTTCCATTTCAATTGTTTTGCTGTTACAACCTGCTGTTATATTTCTGGGCTCATCTTTTTTTACTATATTTATTTTTAACATAAATAAATCAAGAAAGATAATAGCCCCTCTACTAAAAAGATTTGAGTATATTTTTATAAATTTATAAACTTTTTGTTTCTTCATAAATTCGATGATATTCAAGACGAGGCCATTATGGAAAATGATTTTCCCCTAACCCATTCTGTTTATGGACTTCACAACTCAATAAACGCTGCAAATTGTTTATAATTTATTGCTTATGAAAAACTTTTTATTAATTTACATCCCATGGTAATAAGCAGTTGCATTATGTCTGTGTAACTTTGAAAAATTAAATGTATTTTACTTTTTCGATATGTTATAACAGAAATCATAATATGAAATAGATAATTTTACCAAAATTCCTTGTTCTGTATGCATAAAAAAGATGCAGATTCATTGAGTTGATTCCAGTTTTTATTCATTTCTTATCTGTTGAAGATGATTAAAACTTAATCCTGAACATCCAATCTATTTTAATGTAGAACTTTTCGTAAAAATCAAAAAATAAATTATTAAAATATAATTCTCATTATAAAATTGCACTTTTTATCGTGTCGATCGATAACGTTTCTTTGTAATTTTGATTATATAATTTTTATTATATATTTTTTATTTTAATTATATATTTTTATATCT
>NW_017259536.1:3646220-3656743 GCF_001594045.1 Atta colombica | reverse complement strand
ATATATAATATGTATAATTTGAATATTAATTAATTTTATAGAAAGTAGTTGGATAATCATGCTGGTGGTCAAATTAATGAAACTATTTTCTACTTATGAAGAAGACGTTTTATCGCTAGTAAGTACTCTAGGATTATATCGCCAGACATATGATGATTATTGCAATTTACGTTACGATAAGGTAACCAATAATTTAATTACCAGGTGTACAAGTATGAAATGACGATTTGAGAAACAGATGGCGCATCAATGCAATGTGAAGTACAAAGATTTAACATTATATGCCATTTTATTGTACATCAACAAGAATCAAACGCGCAAAGTGATTTGATTGAAAAGTGTTTGCATAGTATTGTGTGGTTGTGTTTAATATGACGAAATTTGTACCAAATAAGGAGCATTCGCGGACAGCATTAATTTTTTGTTTTCATTTGAAGAAAACTACTGCGGAATCATACCGATTACTTGGAGAAGCTTATGATGAACATGCTCCATCGCAAAAAACATGTGAACGATGGTTTCAGCGTTTCAAAATTGGAGATTTCGATGTTGCAGACAAGGAACACGGAAAACCGTTCAAAAAGTATGAAGACATGGAATTGCAAGCATTGCTGGATGAAGATGATTCACAAACACAAAAACAACTCACAGCAATGGATTAGTCAATAAACTGTTTCCAATCGCCTACGAGAGATGGGAAAGATTCAGAAAGTCGGCAGATGGGTGCCACATGAATTGAACGAGAGAGACAGATGGAGAGGCGCAAAAATACATGTGAAATTTTGCTCGAACGATACAGAAGAAAGTCATTCTTGCATCGTATCGTTACTGGGAATAAAAAGTGAATTTTTTTTGAGAATCCCAAGCGCAAAAAATCATGGGTAGACCCAGGCGCACCATCCACATCGACCGCAAGACCGAATCGCTTTGGCAGGAAGACGATGCTCTGTTTGGTGGGATCAGAAGGATGTGGTCTATTATGAGGGCTATTGAAGCCTAGCGAAACAGTTAATACCAAACGCTATCAACAACAATTAATCGATTTGAACCGTTCACTGCTTAAAAAACGACCAGAATATCAAAAGAGGCAATATAAGGTCATTTTTCTCCATGACAATGCTCCATCACATACGGCAAAACCAGTTCGGGACACGTTGGAAGCACTCAGCTGGGAAGTTCTACCCCATGCGGCTTACTCACCAGACTTGGCTCCTTCCGATTATCACTTGTTTGCATCGATGGGCCACACACTTGCTGAGCAGCGCTTTGGTTCATACGAAGATGTGAAAAAATGACTCGATGAATGGTTCGCGGCAAAAGGGGAAGATTTTTATTGGCGTGGTATCCAAATTGCCCGAAAGATGGGAAAAATGTGTAACTAGCAAGGAGCATACTTTGAATAAATCTCTTTTTGTCATTCTTCTGAATTTAACGATTTTTTTTTTGGGAAAAAAATCGTCATTTCATACTTGTACACTTGGTATATTACTTGAACCAAATTTAACAAATTTTATTGTTATTACAGGATACTAATGAAAACAGTTATTGCGATGATTTGACCAAAGGAAAAATGAGTGTCCTAATTATTCACTTAGAAATAACCCTGGCGATAAGAAAATAATAAGTATCCTTTATCAAACATTTATGTTTAATATGATATAAGTAAATACTAAGAAATATATTTCGTATTAAGTAGACAATTAAATGGTAAACATATCTCTATTTTGAAAATTTTTATAACAAAATTTTTAGATAATGTTAAAATCTTTAACAATAATTCAAGATATTTTAAGACAACGATTGAAAAATATTGAAGTAAAACGTCATTGTGTTAAAATATTAGAGAATTACGGCTCATTTAAGTACGCAGAAGAAGTACTTGATGAATTGGAAAAGAAGATGAGAACCGAAATTGATCGTTTAGGTGGCAATCCGCTTTTTGTAAAGCTTCTGGATGATGTAAAGAATAAGATGTTGAAAACACATATCTAAAGATCCTTTAATCAAAAAGATAAAAAGTTCAAAAGTATTTTAAAGAACTGGAAAGGGTATATAAATATGTATTTTGTTATTAATAAAACGTCAGTTGTGTTATTAACAAAACATCAGAATTGTATAATTTATCCATAACATTGTACAAAAATAATAAGGCTCCTGACTTACTCAGTCAAGAACTCTGCGTTGATGGCGACACAGAATCACAGCGGTCTAGCGAAACGGTAGCCACACTTAGCACGAGCCCGTGTGATCGCCGAGAATGAACGAAACAACGATCGAAAATGCTTTCTCGACAATCTCGGCGGCATTCTAAATAACATATAAGTTTTAATAAATTAATAAAATAGTGTACCCCTCCCATTAATCCAAAATAATATAAATCATATTAAATCATATTAAATCATATTAAAACGCTACAGTTTACGAGATATTTAATTGTTTATGATTTTTCATGCGCGTTATACATATAGTACCTCTCCTTTATAAACTCGAGTAGCAAGAATAGTTCAATAGAAGTAGAATTTTACTAGAAAAAAATTATAAACTAGCATTTCTCTTTATGAAAGTCTCGAAAGGCCATCAGAAAAGAAATGCGTATGTTTGAGATTCAAGAAGAAAGAAAGTGTGCGAAAAAAAATCAGATAGTTGGAAAAAGCATAAAAAAAAGATATTACTTTGATCAAAAAGTTCCCGGAATTCATTCAGAAAATTCGAAATACAAGTTTTATTCATCAAAAGTGATATTGTCCCCTTCAAGTACTCCCCATCGACTGCAACGCACTTATGCCAGCGCTTGATCCAGCTCTCGAAACATTTCTGGAACTCTATTGTCGATATAGCCATCAGAGCCGTCTTCGATTTTTCCATTACCTCCTTTCGGCTGTTAAAACGCGTTCCCTGTAATGGTTTTTTGACTCGATCGAACAGAAAAAAAATCAGTTTCCCAACATTTCCAAGGTTTTCACACCATTGAATCCATATTTAACGGAAAATTTAATACAAACTCGTTGTTGCAAATTCAACTCCATTTTTAAAACTGTAAAAAATCGAAAATACGTGCAGAGGTAGATGTACTCAAGACGGCGTAACTTTTACAAATGTCAAGCTATGGTGATAAAATTTGGTGAAAATGTCAATGATAGATGTGGCAACCTAACCAAAAAACAGAACTCAAATTAGCTGACTCAGAGCATCACCTGGTGGTAATTCCGGGAACTTTTTGATCAAGATAGTACGTGAGTCGTTTGATAAATTTGGTAAATTTCCATGAAATGGCGCTACAATCCATTTGATGACGCGACATCTCGAAAGATCCACTCTTCGAATCCCTTCAAGCCAAATTTCAGCCAGAAAGGATGCATAGTTCACGTTTGATAGTCATTTGAAGCGAGATTGGCGCGCAAAAAAGTGCTCTTCCATCAAGACAACGCGCCGTCCCACAAGTCGACCGTTGCAACGACATAACTACGAATTGGGCTATGAATTGATTCCTCACCCTATTCTCCGGATTTGGCCCCATGTGACTTCTTTCTGTTCCCAAACTTAAAAACTTGGCTCGGTTGGAAGAAATTCTCGTCAAATGAGGAAGTCATTGTCGCTGTCAATGGGTATTTTGCAGACTTTGAGACAGCCTACTTTTCCGACGGTATTAAAAAATTGGAAACTCGTTGGACTAAGTGTATCCTTGATGGAGACTATGTTGAGAAATAAAGCAGATTTTTTCAAAAAAAATGTGTTTTACTTGCTTTTTTACCAAACTTATTCAACGACCCACGTACTTATTATCGATTTAAATATGTATCTATGTATGTACATACATATTTCAGTCTGTATATAAATATATATTTATTTATAATTTGATTTACATTTTAATATAATTAATAATATTGTTTTATTAATTTCGATGAAATAAAGTTTAAATATTTTTTTAGCTTATAAAAAAAGCTTTGCATTATACACATATGCATATACATACATACACATATATATATATATATATATATATATATACACACACACACACACACACACACAAACTCGTTTACTAAATTTATCATAATATAATATTAATATATTGCAACAGAAGGTAATCTTTTAAAAATAAAAACATAATATTAATGTATTGCAATGTATGATAGTTTCTTAAAATAAAGACTCAGATCATATCACAGTCTTTCACATTAATCATATTGTCTGTATTACGTAAACAAAACTATTTTTATAACTCATAATAATCATTTTTATTGTTATTTATGAAAGTATGCCTTGAAAATTGAATCAATAATTCTTTCTTCCATGTACAACACTTTATATTGTTTAAGATTTCTTTGGTATGCAAAAGAGCTTTACATGATTATATATGTAATCTATTTCTGAGTTTAGTTTTATCAGATTAAGATTAGAAGAACTTGCAACACTTTGTTGTTACATTACTATGAGGTAAAGATAATATTGCTCTAGCAAATTTGAATAATTTTGGGAAAACCATTTCATTTTCTATTTTTATTGAACTTACTTCTATTCAAAATTGTTCTGGTAATAATTAATAAATAATTTGCTAAATGTTAGCGTAACTGTTGTTGAAGATATAATACTAACTATACTTTTCGCAAATATAAAAGTAAATTAGTGTTACACGCAAAATATTTTGTAACTATATTTAACAGTTACATTAAAATTTTATTATTTGTTTACATATGTTATATTTGCATCTGTAATCAAAAAAACAATTTTGTACTGAATCCCGTACATTTAATTGAACACTTCCATCCAATTGGACACTTTTTACAACATATTAAATAAAGAAACATAACTAATGTGACTAAAATTTATTAATCACGCACTCTATATTCAAATGATTTTTTAGTAATAAATCGAAAAAATAAAAATTCAAAAAACAAAAAAAAATTTCATGATTACAATTACTTTGCGAAACATTTGGTTAAACTATTTATAAATTGATGCTAGACGACTCTTAATCTTGAAAATTAAAGTCAACAATAATTTTTTGAGAAAGAATTGTTATCTCGGCTCCTAATAATTTTTTCTTTTTAAATTCGTAGAAAAATGTCAGCTATCGAATGCTTCACACAGCTATTTGATGCATATTAACGGAATTATTCCATTTTTTTATACGAAAAAAGGTACCCACTTTTTAAAGTCATTTTATAATAATTTAATTGCAAAAAATCGTTTTGTTACTGAGTGTACATGATAGTGCAACTCTTGAAGAAGAAAAATCACCCCTGTAAATTGTTATGTGTTGAGCAGTGGCTATGCCACTGCTCAAAGATGAAGAAATTAAATTTACCGCAGACAGGTTTTTAATGAACAAATGGCTTTTTGCAAAAACTAATGAACATTTCGGGCTCGTTCAAGATTAGATTTATTCGTCATTACTAAGACTACAATTTACGAAAATTTCAAAGCTTTGCGTTTAAATCTTAATAAATAGAGAGCGAATGAAAAAAAGACCTTTTACGGTATTTATTTTTTTCTATTTAACTTATAGATCGATTTTAATGTTCCACATTTTGTAAGTATTTCGAATAACTACATTTTTCATACCACCTTGATCAAAAAGTTCTCGGAATTACCACCAGGTGATGCTCTGAGTCAGCTGATTTGAGTTCTGTGTTTTTGATTAGGTTGCCACATCTATCATTGACATTCCCACCAAATTTTATCACCATAGCTTGACATTTGTAAAAGTTACGCCGTCTTGAGTACATCTACCTCTGTACGTATTTTCGATTTTTTACAGTTTTAAAAATGGAGTTGAATTTGCAACAACGAGTTTGTATTAAATTTTCCGTTAAATATGGATTCAATGGTGTGAAAACCTTGGAAATGTTGGGAAACTGATTTTTTTTCTGTTCGATCGAGTCAAAAAACCATTACAGGGAACGCGTTTTAACAGCCGAAAGGAGGTAATGGAAAAATCGAAGACGGCTCTGATGGCTATATCGACAATAGAGTTCCAGAAATGTTTCGAGAACTGGATCAAGCGCTGGCATAAGTGCGTTGCAGTCGATGGGGAGTATTTGAAGGGGACAATATCACTTTTGATGAATAAAACTTGTATTTCGAATTTTCTGAATGAATTCCGGGAGCTTTTTGATCAAGTATATTATACCTATTTTATTTTATGCTTTTCCTCTTTTTTTTTTACATTTTTAAGTACATTTATGATCCTAGTGTACTAGATGTTACATTTTGCCATCAGGGTGAAACTTTTTTCTTAGGATGAAAAGTGAAAACTGGAAAATTTCTCCATTAACTTCAATGGTTAAAATTTTCACTTTTCACTTTGCATCCTAGGAATACAGTTTCATGATTGATATCTTAATGACAGTACGTTTTAAATTTTCGCAACACACGCAAATAATGTTCTTTGTTTTTTATTCTTTTTGTTTTTTATCTAAAATTTTATCATTTCATCCAATAATTGGATCATGTTACTAGCATTAACTGCTACAATTATCTTGTAACTACACTGCAGATATATTTATGCAAAATACTTAAAGAATATTAACCATCGGACAGTTAGTAGTCGATCGTTGTTCATTAAAGAGTTATTAAAAAAGTATTAAGAAAAGTAAGATTGAGATTGCCTATAAATATGCAATTTATACAAAATATGCATTTTATACAAAATATTCAGTTAAGTATTTTGCATAAATATCCGCAGTCTACTTATAACAAATAATAAATTTCTTCAGTCTGAATTAAGATCAAGAAATTACAACTGTATATTAACACGTACCATCTGCCATTTTCGGCATATCTTCTCATATCACGTTCTTCTAATATCGCGTTCTGTTTTAGTCTCGAGCATATTCCAATCTATAGATAAGCGATCTGTTAGATCTTTAATCTAGAAACATCATCGATATATTCAATATACGGATGCAATCTTCAACAGTTACAACATCAACAAAGTTTAATAGCGTTTTCTCTTGAGATACACTGAGGGTAACCTCGCACTACACCAGTTGCGTGTGAGTACTGCATCAGTGCTGCACGCTGCACTGTATAAGTGTACGTATACCATGATGTACACTATTTCATGCTATCGTGTTTAATTCTGCTGCCGGTTGACTTCCATTTTCAAATTTTTAATGTCACATTGGCTCTACACCTTTTTGAGGTCATATAGCAAAACCTACTTCGTGCATAAAATTTGCACTACACTATAGCCATGGAAACACGTTACACTGAATGAGTTCGCCTACCACCAGCCAAGGAAACATGCTATACTATCCGAGTGTTGCACTGGTAGGCGATAATGCAGCCAAGAGAAAATATCATAAGATCTTACAAAGAAATTGAAACTATGGCTTAACTTAAGATTAGAATGTCGATACCCTACGTAATAATAAAACGTACTTTCTGGCTTAAATTGATACGTGAAAATAAACAAATATATGTAATTTTGTTAAAAATAAAATTACATTTATTCTCTAAAAATACTACAGTTGAATATATATCATAATTATCCGTATAATGTCGGTATTATTCTGGAACAGCAAAAACTTTTTATAACTTACCATAATATTTTATTTGCATTTTGGACTCGTATGATCTAGAAAGCGAAACATTCACTAAAGTTTATTGCAATTTATGCAGTTGTTTTCTATTGCTGAAATGTGAGTAATAGTTTGAGAACTGCTTAATGTGTGCGAATACAGATGTTTATTGTACTCTCTAACGTATTTAATACCAAAGAATATTACCAAAGAATATTAGAATGTACATGTGATATTTCTTAAAAAAATCGGCTGTTAAATGCTGTCCACTTGCGCCTCTTAATACTTACGTTATATTATTACGAAACCTATACTTATTATAAGTGCCCTGTCACCCATGATGGAAACTCGCGTGATCGCCGTACTCCCTCGGGTGAAGAGAAAATGACGAATGCGGAGCGGTGTATCTGAAATATTAATTTATTTATAACCGATACTTGCGGGAATGAAAACACTTTCCAAGAAAAGCTTCCTCGAGAAATTCAGATAACATTGTAGTACCAAGAAGACAATTTCTTTATGAAGTATGGAACCCAATAGGGAAATTATTACGATATCAGTAAAAAAAAAGGTATCTGACATTAATTATGTCTCAATAGCCTTATCAAAAACCGAAAAAAAATTTGTTTTTCTTGATCCTTATTCTTATTATTGATGTCAATATTCTCGTTACACAGGTAATGTTAACTATCGTCGGATCTCTTTTTTTAGAAAGTAGAGATTCCGCACCAAGTCGGACAATTTGTTCGTAATTAAATTTTATATACGTAAATTTATATATACGTGAATGTAACCACATTTTTCAGGCGGCAAGATTTTTCATATGCGACAACATGCAGTGTATCTTTGAAACTTTACTTCCACACTTGCTGGCAGCGATTATTCCAGTGAAAATATTGTAAACTAGACAAATAATTAGCAGTTTAAATATAATTTTTTTTTTAATGTAGATTTTTTTAATGAAAGATATATTGTTGTTAGATTTCATTATTATAACAAAATGTAAAAAAGAATACATTTCTTATAGATTTTAATATTGTTGTTATGTAGCTGCATAACACAATTTCACTTACCTGTAAATCTTCAGAGTGACTTATCTTCATATAAAGATCCATCAACAACTCATCATTAGACTTAATTATCCGTCGTCGTCACGCAAGATTGGGAGCACGCAAAACACAAGGCTTAGTAGGATATACAGATGACATTTATTTAATTACTTTATTATTTATGCTACTGAATGCTATATTCGTAGTAGGTATTTCTATAATTATATCGATAGATCATGCGTGAATCCGTAGAATGCGTGAGGTTTGCCGCGCGAGTTTTACAGCCCGTGTGTGAACGCGTATGTTATAATGATTACGCGTGTGTAAATTAATTACAAGGGGAAAATAGGGGGCCGAACGCGAGGGGTGGTTGGGGGGGGTGGACGCCGCTCTGAATATGCGGGCGCGCCATCGTCGAAGAAGTTGCTCCTCTCGACGAATCGTCGATCATGCGCGATCAAGAGCTCTTGAGCCGCTCCGATTTCTCCGGCTGATTCACGGAGAACTGTGCGCACGCGACTCGATTTATAATACCTCTCTCTTTTTTTTTTCTCTTCGTGCTCTTTGATCGCGATTGATATCGAATCGGTCCCTCTCGATCGCGAATACGTAAACTAATAAACGGGGACTCAATCACTATCTCGAACTTTGTCCTTCAATTCTTTCAGTTTCCTAATTTTCATTCGATCCCAGAGAAAATCGTCGTTAAAGAGGAATATCCACGTCATGTCTGTTCGTGACTTGATAACTCACTCTTGCTTGAAATAGTGAAGGAATTAGACGCGCTTTTCTCTCGGGATAAATTCTCGTTTTTCTCTTCTCTCTCATTTTTTTACAACCACCGCTCGCATATATCTGCCAAAAAAATATATTCTTAAATAAGGAATGCAGAAGGGTCGAGGTAACGATCGAGTCCGAATACATACATTTAAGAACTTAGCAATATAGTACATATACAAGGACGTATGTAACGTAAGGCGCAGTTCCCATCTAGGGATTGCGATGATCCATTGCCATCATCTTATCCGATTGGATCAAAGTAACTTGACAATAAAATTACTAATATCCTCCTCCGTCGCGATACATTTCGATTGATCATTTAGATCTGTTCTTGTCAGCTGCAATTCTTTTCACGCTTTCTACACTTAAAACGAAGCAACTATATGTTTACGCTTTGGAAAGAGAAAAAAGGAAGAGGAAAAGCGTAGAAGGTGCATCCAGAAAGAACAGACTAAATGAATGCGGCCAGAGAGAAGATCCGCAGAAAATCTTCTTATGGAACTCACATATTCTATTCTTTATACAAAATACCATGTAGGATATCCTGAACGCTAGAGAGAGAGAGTGATCGAGATTACTATTTTTTTCTCTTATTTCCTTTGAAAATAAGAATAATAATCTGTGTGCTAAATTAATCTGTAAATTATCGAAGATATACTGGGTGCATTTTGATTTTATGAAAAGAACGATGCGTTTGAAACGATACTTAACAAATGTATACAATCGATGATACAGCAGTGAAATCCGATCAATGATCTTTTCAGTGCTATAGGTATTTGAATCATTAGAACATTAGCATAGTAAAACGTATACGAGTATGTTACATTTAAGTAGAAAACGCATCGTATATAAATCTTAAAGAAATTTCTCTCATGTATGGTATATCATTCTCACGTACGAATTGGAATTATATAAAAACGTCGCGTATCCAATCATTGTCTATTAAATTTGTTACAATGAACGTCCTAACAATCATTCATTACCGGCCACAAAGCACAATCGTTTCAGACGTAATTATTTTCCCAAAACAAATACTTTCATTAATTTAGACATGTTTCTCACAAATCGTAAATATTTGGTGTCTATAAGATCCAAAAACACCATCTATATATGCACCAATATTGTTCAATATAAATTATATAATATCAAGAATTGCGTTCAAACAAAT
>NW_017259536.1:3635413-3646120 GCF_001594045.1 Atta colombica | reverse complement strand
ATATATATATATATATATATATAATAATATAATATTTAATAAGTTATAATAAAGAAACAAGACCATTATACATAAATAAATTAATTAAATAAGAGGAGCGCCACTTCTAGTCAAAAATAAAAAATATCTATTTAACATAATTATGAAAACATTATGATATCATTACCATATCACCATCTTTTATAATCGGTGAAAATAATAATTAAAAACGTGCTAAATTGAAATCGAAATCATATCATAATTATATAGTTAATCGTTTTTCAATGGAGAAAGAAAATTCGTGAGACAACTTCGAATACTCAAGTTCATTTTATAAACACAAAGATACATACTAAACTGCGATATGAAAATGATCGTAAATGATCATCCAGGATATAATCGCGGAAGAGTACAAGTCCTAGCAAAATACTTTGTAACCGGTCACATGTAAACTAAGCATTCCTCCTTTTCATCGTAGGCTTGCTTTGGTTTATGATGATATAATATTTATTGTACAGTAGAAGTAATTTGATCCTCGATCGTGACAGAATATCAAAGATCTCTCACGTTCGGGCGATGCAACTTTCATCCTTGTGCTTATATAAACGTGTTATTGCGCCACTACATATCCATGGTGGCGACTTTACATATCCATGGTTACATAAAAAAATGTTTTTCGTTTCTCTTTCTTTTTTTTTTGGCCGATTAATCCTCCTCATGGTCCACGTCACATGCAATCAATTTTGCCCTTGGCTCTATGATGATGATCAACGATTTGAACCCTCGAACTAGGTTTCAATTAACAACATATTTTTAAATTTTACTGGCTATGATCAGGGTAGTGTCCGGCTCTTCCCAAATCATAATCGAATAAAGCTACAGACAAAGAGTTAATTGTAATTAACTTGGACGATCAATCCTCAATTGTACGAACTTGGCTATATAACAAAGATCTCAATAGAGATTGTTGTACAGAACGAATCAGTTGTACAGAACTGCGATCGAGATCATTTAGAAAATGTCGCAGACTTATCCTGGAAACGACTGTGATCCTGATAAAAATTTCAGAAGTTTAACATTTACACTAATATAATACTATCACACATACGCATACTCTCTCTCTTTCTCTCTCTCTCTTTTCGTCGTGTACTAAATAAGATATTGGAACAACGTTCGCGGTTGTTTCCTAAGAGTGAACGTATACTAAGCGAACGAATAACGAACGTACAATAAATGCGAGTTTTAACCAGCTGAAGTTCGAGAAATATTTACTTCGCATACAGGGAATGCAGATAAAAAAGAGAACGTTACTCGAGTATTCGATAAATGTTTGTTTCGACTGGAAATTTCCGCATGTTGCAGGAAATTTTAAGTAAGCTCGATCGCGTTACTTGTTCGCTCAGAATGACGTATCCACCTCAAGGATAACAACACTATCAATGTTCGATACTGTACAACATCGCTGTGCGAGAATGTCGGTCGATGCGTGAGTCACGCGAAATCGATGCTCTCTTTCTCTCTGTCTCAAAGGTCTCTCCCGTCCTGACATCGTGGTCCTCCTTGTAGCAGCGCGCGACAAAAAGGATGGATCACCAATGTGCGCAAGAGGCCCTTCCTCACGGAGATCGATCTACACCGTTCGACGGCTCGAAAAGAAGAGAGGAGAGGAAGATCTTATACGTGATGAGGTGCAGCAAAAGTTCCATCCGAGAAAGGGATGAATAGGAAACGTATCAGGCAGGAGAGTGATTTCCACGGCGAAGGGACGAGAAGAAGATGGAGAGGGGAAGGGAAGAGGGAAGGAGGAGAGAATGGAAATAATCCTTCTCGGATTAAAGGAAGAAAGGAAATCGATTGCGTTTATCTCTTATATTGTTAATTTGGTCTCGGGGTCCAACGACTCGTGAAGAGTTATTGTATGAAATAATCGGGATGGTCTGAGTCCTTCTCAAACCTCTTCGCCTCCTCCTGCATGCTTTCCTTGATCTTCAGGATGGCCGCCGACTCGGTCTGATCCTGCGAATCAACCAACACCAGGCCGGTTACACGTAAACGATCAGGCAAGCCCATCAACCTTGCCCAAGTTTTTCCGTGCGCAGCGTCTTTCACCAGCGTGATTCGCGGGACTCTCGGTAATCGCGCGTCGGAATTTCGGTTAAGGGTTTCCAGTTTATCGAACAGTAAATGTCCAGCCAAATATTTCCCTCTCGTTGTCGCGCGTAAAGAACGCGTATATCAGGAATCTGCCCAGTAATTTCTTCCCAGATAATGAAGGCGAGAGAACGTATGTATCATCACAACTCGCAGGACGATGGATGAACACCGAGGAGTCCCGCGAAATAAAATCCGTCCGAAATAAAATCTTCACCCCCGTGTGCGAAAACGCTGGCCGGTGAATAAAACGCTTTTAAAAGCGCAACGTGATGGCGGTGTGTCGTGAAGGGGCCGGGCTCGTGAAACGAAAAACTCCGTGGGACAGGGATACTGAGGAAGTGTCGGTCTCGTTGTCGGGAACCGGAAGAAAAGTTGGAGTTTGAGGTACTGTTTGCTTAAGGGTGCTCTGACCCACAACACATGGACGTTACGTAAGATAGTGAAGCCCGTGTCGAGCTGAACATAATACAGCAATAAGAATAATAACGATAATAATATTAATGATGATGTGATGATGATAATAATAATAATAATAATAATAATAATAATAATAATAATAATAATAATAATAATAAAATACAACGAAAAATTCATTATCGTCGCCTGCCCCCCCACGCACGCACACCTCACCGATTTTAAACGACAGGTAGTACAGTGAAAAAAAAGGTACTCTAGAGAAACTCGACGTGTCGTCCTTCACACACTTATGTTTTTTCTCCCCCATTTTTTTTTAGCGAAAGACTCTTCCGCCCCTTCGGAATTTTCGTCTCCGCTTATTTTTTCCGTGTCTCGCAATCCATCGATACGCTTTGCGCTGACGCATCCATGTGCTACAGGTCAGTACAGGCTAGTACTATATACAGCTATCTGTTCTGCTCTAGTCCGGTTTTACATACGCAGTGAATACGAGAGAACACTCGAGAAACGTTCAACGAGAGTGCAACATCGACCATGACAATGTGTTCCACAGCCGCCAGCGATAGTGGTGCAACGTCCGACTTAGCGGAGATCAGTCCAAGTATCAACGATCCAAGTTAGCTTAAACTCAGCGATTTTTCATTTAAAGAGTAGATACTGATCGCGCTAATTGGACGGATGGTACGAACAAAGCGACGAGTGAAACACAAGTGATGTGTGTTGTGTGATTAGCACAAGTGCAAATACACGGAGACGGATAGTTATATATAAATACGATGATAGCCAGCACCCCTCGGATTGAATCGTAAATAAAAAAGAAAAACGCAATAATCTCAGTGTAACAGGATTACATTTATTGTCTCGATCTCGCCTGGCTTATAGGCATATATTAATTATGTTATCATTCAGCGATACGTTCGGCTTACAACGAGGAGTATATCAAGTAAATTGGCATTAAGGGTACCAAACTGTGCCCGTCCGTTCACGAATCTCTATTGTTACTATTATCGATGAACTAGGAACAACGTCGCGAAATAAGTTGGCGTTGTTTCCGCTCGAGAAAACGACTATCGTGGAGATCAGCAATATCGACAATTGCGATTCGTCGTGCGAATCGCATTTCAAGCTTCATACCCTTAATGCGCCGCTTTGCCGAGCTTTTTCTTCACTCATTGACTCGTGTTGTACGTCCTCGCATTAAAAAGAAAAGATTATGCGACTCCACAAGCGCGCGTGTACTTTCTTTTTTCCGTTTGACGTATGGGCTTAACGGCAAGATGGCAAGAACTTCGGGATATCGGCAAGCAGTACGTTCTGCCAGACTATCCTGTAATATCTCTTGTGACAGGCGGCAAACAATTCCGATCAGATAAATTGACAAGCTTTAATTACAAGATAAACCCGTCACCACGTCATCCGCGCGATCGCAACTTTAGCAAATAATTAATTCATAATTATTTCATGTATTTTATCCTCGCGTTCATCATGTCATTTACCATCTGTCGCAAAATGTGTGTAAGTATACAAATTTTTGACAATATATAAATGGTGTGAAGCAAAATACTCTGTTTTCTTAATAATCCATCTGTTAATCCACGATCCCAAACCGAAATGAGAAGCGTTAAAGAACGCCCAAGAACGTTCGTAGCAAGGTAGCTTTTGTAAAAAAAAAAAAAAACGAGCTTTCACAACGAGACAATAAAAAAAAACTTGCAGCGTCTTGCCGTTTAATCCCAGAGCATGCACTTGCGCATACGCACATTCACTCTTCTCTCTCTCTCTTTCTCTCTCTCTCTCTCTCCCTCCCTCCCTCCCTCCCCCCTCTCCCCTCTCTCACCCGCATTCTCTCCGTGTATTTTTTTTCATTTTTTTTTTACATAAAATTCCATCGATTTTTGTCTCGGCATTAATTTAAACATAACTAATAGCAGCACAGTATAGTCCAGTACTGACCTATAATCAATGCGGACGGATGGATTCCGGGAAATCTCTCGCTTCTCACCCTCATCGCATTTTATCTTCCGTTTCTCTATCTATATTCGCTGTCTAAGGTTCAGTACTCGCATGTCTTACGTATCTTATATTCATACAAAAATATTAACGTTTGCACATATATATATATTATATATAATATATATTTTTTATATATACCTCTTTTTCTCTCAAGTACTTCGTTTAAGCTACCTGCAGTAAACCATTCGCCTCGCAATATCGCGTAATCTCGAACTACCGTTCGCTGAGAGATCCGCTTTTACCGTTGTACAATGTCAATCGGCTACCAGTATCAAAGATGAAAGCTACGATTGATTAATTTACATAAAATTATCGTTGCTCGAGTCGCATCAAACGATTAAAAGTACGTAGATTAAAAATTCTGCTTTCAAAAGAGATTTCACCTTTCGTTCTACAGTGACGCTAAAAATTGAGCAAGTGACGAACTTTTTACATACTTTGCACGAGAAACGATGAAACTAAGTGTTAGTGGGTCACGAAACGCGCGTTGATTGATTTCTGCACGAATTTAAATAGGATTCTAATTAATTTAACACATTTATTATCGCGCGAGCAATATTCACGGACTGCCTGATCTATAATGTACTCTTGGCTCCTTGTTTTTTTCACCTTTTTGTAACTATTTTATTAACAATGTTTTTTGTTTTTTCCGAAGTTCATCAACTTTTAACTCGGACAGAAAATGAAAAAACAGGATAAGAGGCAAAAAGACAAAAGTTAAAAAGTAGCAAAAAGCAAGAAATAAGAAGCAAAGAGCACATTATGGATCAAGTTTTTAGAGAAAACGATTAGAAACACGATGCGACTTTACATCTAATTATCCCAAAAATTTGGATATCCCGATTGGGGAAAAATTAGCAATTAGAGATTTTGTAGTACAGTGCGAGCTTCCCTTGTAAAAAATTATTGTTAATTCATTAATCATTTTTACGCGTTCGTATTAACTTTGCTTCGCTAGCAAGAAACAGTAATCCGTATATATCCCGTTATAGAAATATATGTACGATACATTAATTTCCATTTGCAAAGCTAATGATGGATGCAAGACAGAATGCCTGCTCCTAATATTGGGAACAGACTGTGAGCAAATAATTGGAGGGATTCGGTCCGCGTTATCCTAGACTGTGTTCACTTTATTACAGAGTCTCGTGATCGTTATTGCAAGATGTGCGAAAATTGAAACTGCTAGATTCACGTTAAGTGTAAAAAGACCGCGCGAGATACCCCTTCTCGGAGGAACCCTCACCTGCCGTTTACACCGTTTAACTCTATAATGCAGTAAAGAACGGACCAAACATCAACTCAGAATCAAGTACAACTCAAAAATGGTGCATTCAAACGAGATTAAAAAAGAAAACAAGAACGTAAAAATCGATTAATAATTATGCGATCAATAATCACAGTAGCGAATAGTTATATACGTATATTCTATCGTGTATGTGTATATGAACGTGTTTTGTATCTTATGTAACAATCTTCACGTAATTTTTCAGGCACCTTTACTTACGACCTATGCATAATTGTCAAATAAATATAAATAATAAAAAATAATCTGACAAATCTCTTAAGTAAATATTAACTAGCTTCTGTAGTAAAATATAGGCATAATCCAGGGATTGAAGATGGAAACAATTTTACTAACAATTATTTCGGTATACCATGCATATATATAGTATGTATTTATTTTTATAAAAATCGCAATATCATAAATATCTTGATTTATATTATTCTATATCAAATGTGATATACAACTGAAAAGCTTTTCGTTATAAATTATAAAAGAAAAGAATACAAGAATCAAGTAAAAATATCAATTTAATATTTATATGTAAGTGTGTTAAATAATTTAATACTAATAATATCATTATAATATCAAAAAGCTATAACAGTATTATTTATAATAATTCATTTTTATTTCGGTTATTGTATAACATTATATAATATATATAATATTATATATTTTATTTTTATTACATATTTCAATTAAATATATATGAAACAAATAAATACCGACAAGTAATCAGTTTTTTTTTACCGTTTTCAATCCCTGGTATAATCATAGTAACGTAAAAAAAAGAATTATAAAATATCTAGTCTTGCAACCTTTTGAGTATTTAAACAAAGCATATACATATCGTATTCCTAGACACGGCGAAGCGCACGTGTAAGAATAATTGTTGCTCAAGTATCTGCGCCATTTAGTGATAGTAGTTCAATTAATGAGCGCTTAAGTGCTAATCCTAATCGAGCAGGAGCAATCGATAATGATCGCACGCTGCATTTAACACGAATATCATTAACTTTTTTTTTCTTTTTCGCTCTTGCTACGAGCTTGAACCACTACATGTGCCGGACTATAGCGAAACTAGCCGGAACGCACCATGGAACACGTGAATACGCAGCGAAATTGCGATGTTTTTCCGCATTACATGTATATAACCGGCACACCATGTGCGAAGTCTACGGCATCTACGAACTCGGGGCTGGCTCCAAGACGACTTGATTTTTTAAAAAAACTGTCGAGAATACAGAGAAGGTGCACGTACGTGATTACTGATAACTCTTTTCGCAAGACTCGCAAAGAACGTCCGCGACGCTGTCATACTTCTAGATTATAACAAAACTTTGCGGATTATGCAGGATAATTGAAGATTAAAAACACGTTTCTTGTTTTTCTGCTCATAGAAACTTCCGTTTGAAAGATGACATCACACGTGCGTGCAATAAATACAAAAGAAGTTTGAAAAGAAATTTGTAAGATGGAGCGTTAAATCGAAAATGAAAATTACGCATAAATAATTATATACATATATACATTTACTGCTACATATAATAATTTTATTCTAAAAAAAAAAACAATGTTTAAATAAATTTATAAATATTATTTTAGACCGACTTGATTCCGGTTTATAAGTACACATTTTTTTAAATAAAAAAATTTTGTCGGCCCTTTTCAATTATCAGACAAATCGCCAAAATTTCAACAAAATCGAAGACGAAAGCGTCGTGACTGTTCCTTGTCATATCCTACTGATAATCTCATATAACAATATATAAGATTAGCATGTAAAATCGTATACGCGATTGAATCAAAAGTTCGATTACTTTGTCGCACGAAAGTAATTTGGTGTTTCACCTTATCATAAAGCACGCAGAAAGAATTTGAATACTTATATAAATATTTATATAAACACTTATATAAATATGTATAAATTATTTTTCATAAAATCAATATAAATAATGAACTATTAAAAATCAATTAAATTATATTAAGTCTCGTCATCTTTCTGCCCACTTTATAACTGCATCGTTAGACGTTATTGTTAGTATGATAGTAGTTAGACGCAATTTCAGCGAATACGGTTATGACAAATATTAGATGCGACCAAATGACGCTGATTAAATTTACCAAAATACCATGTAACGCGTAATTAAACAGAACACCTTCCGAGAAATTTATAGGGACAAATGATACTCTTGTAAGAAAGCATTAACAAGCCTGTTGGAGCGAGGCTGAGGATAAATCCCTTGAACGAGACTGAACCCATATTATTTTAGCAAAATATGTGAATATCCGCCGTACTGATAGAAGCGCTTGTGGCTGTTAATTGAGATGATTAGAAGAGCAATAAGTTGTAACATGGATTCGTATGTCACAAAAATAATAAATAAATAATAATGTAAAATAAATTTTTAAAAATTAATATACAGTATAACGGCAATGAATAAAAGAGGTGATTAGTCAGATCAATGATATACAAATCCACGTCGAGTGTGTGATCATTAGAAAAAGTTATCAAACAACCTGTGCATACTTACATTCTCTCCAGGAGCTCCGAATCCACCCAGATTATAATCACCCATTCCGCTGCCGCTATCTTCCCGTGGTGTTCCAGGACCACCATTCGCTGGACTGTTCTTCATCCCATCGAGACCGTCACCGTTTAGAACCGGACCCATTGTATTAGGACCCATAGGTCCCATTGGACCGCCTTCAGGTCCACCGCTCATTGGAAAATCCTAAAATATGTTATAGCATTGCTTATATGTAATATATATAAATGTTTTAGACATTAATCATTTATCTGGGATTTATAAAAAAAACTAACCCAAATACAGTTTATTAATAAATTTAAAATATAATAAATAGCTGTTATTATTTAGCCACTTACACCCGGCATATTTCCTCCAGGTACAGGCTTCATAATGGTATACATATTTTCTCCTCCACTATTGCTGCTATCCTGTGGGCTAGGCATAATGGGTGTACCGGGTCCAGGCGGACCCGTTGATCCAGGCGGCCCTCCATAGTTGCCCGGCGATGACGACGAATAATTCATTGGCTACATCAAAGAAATGTTAGATATTTGTTAAAATAGTGTTAAATATTAGAAATGTATCGAGAAATAAAAATTGATGTGTATTTATCTATACCGTAGATGTGTTGGGTTGCCATTGTTGTCTACCACCTGGAGCAGCCATACTCATCGGTGGCATTCCAGGACCTCCTGGTCCACCTGGACCCAAAGTACTGTTGGGTGGTGGACCTCTCATACCTGGGCCATAACTTCCAGGACCCATCGGTCCCATCCCTGGTCCTCGGGGAGGATTCATTCTTGGATTCATTGGGTTCATTCCTGGTGGACCTATGATAGAAAGAAGAGTTTGGTAAATTCAATCGTTAAATAAGGGAATGTTAACGTTTGTTCTAATTCTATGTTAATGCTAACTGCTAATTACGATTTTGTGGACTAAACGATAAAAATTGTGGATTTGTGAACTTTAAGATAAAGTAACTTGTGTGTGAGAATGGGCTTCATGTGCGATATAACATTAAGTGCGGGCTTAAAGTGAAAGTCAAATTGAGTCATGCTTTGCCAAAGTCGAGATGAAGCCGGTGGATGACATGCCGTTCAAGCAACTGTCACCACACAAATTAACATAGTGAAAAGCTCATGCTAAAGATAGAAACAGCATGGTATTAAATGCGAACAATTATATTGGATTGTCCGGAAAGTTCGTGCCGATTTTGAAGGAAAATTGAAACGTAGAAGATTAAAATTTTTAATTTATTAAATTATATAGGTTAGTCGGCAAGAACTTTCCGGACAACCCAATACATTCGAACATAAAAAAAAACAAAATAATTTCGTTAGCTGTTAATTATTAAAAATTCTTAAGAGAATTCTTAAATTTTAATTTCAGATAAAAGCGATTTTGTTTTATAGATTTTATACAATAGCGTAACACCTACAGATTACAAATATTATTTCGTAAAATGTAACATGATAATCTAAAAATATATTTGCTAAACACAAACATGATAAGTCTATCTTTTTTATTTGCATGTAGCATGATTTCATAATACGCAACAAATTTTAATTACTATTAAATATAAGCTTGTTATAATAACAGATTTAAATATATTTTGTTAATTTAAAAATGTCTAAAAAAATTCCGCAAAAATTATGCATTTACATGTATAATTAATTTAGATATACTGGATGAGTTTTTTTGACCAGAGACTGCAAAATATCTGGAAAAATAAGCATTGTATGAAAAAAATGTTCTAAATAAACCCTCAATATTTTTGAGGGAGCAATTCTATCCCGCAAAAGTTAGCCGCCTTTCACTCTCTCCTTGGGATGAGGTTGGAAATAACTTTGAAATCTTAAATGGGAATTTTCCCCTATTTTTTATTGCAGATTCGAATTCTATGTCCAAAGACGTGTCAATTTTGTCTAAATCTTTTTTTTCGATTCCTGATGACGGCGCATTCAGCGAAAATTGGTTAATTTTCGTCTTCTTCAAGGGGAATCCCTATGTTTTAATGCAATGATACGTTGAAGAAACTTTTGTCTGAAACATATTTTTCGAATTATCGTAGATAATTTTTTATCCGTTCTAACTTTACTCAGGGTTAAGTCATCAGAAATAAAAAAAAAAGATTTAGACAAAATTGACGTGTTTTTAGACGTAGAAACCGAATCTGCAATAAAAAGGGATTTCCATTTAAGATTTCAAAATCCCAAGGAGCGGGAGATGGCTAATTTTTGCGGGATAGAATTGCTCCCTCAAAAATATTGAAGGTTTATTTAGAACATTTTTTCATACAATGCTTATTTTTTCAGATATTTTGTAGTC
>NW_017259536.1:3621772-3635313 GCF_001594045.1 Atta colombica | reverse complement strand
ATATATATATATATATATATATTTATAATATTTGCACACATACATTAGCAACGCTCTTTTTTAAATATGCACAAAGTATTACAAAATTATTGTATAATGTGACGATATACTATATTAAAAAATTTATTTGTTATATACAAAACCAAATATACACGTCTGTATACTCAATTGCGATTGTCATGCTGGATGCTAATTCGGATGAGCAAATCATCTTGCAAAAGGGCAAAGCCGGTGCAATTATCTTTATGAAAATGAAAATAAAAAAAAATCGAAGGCAAGGAGAAGAAAAAAATAAAAGTTAGGCTTGACTAAGTCATGTGAGTGTGATTTGGGTTGCTTCCTACCTTGCCACCCTACAAATTCTCCAGCTTCGCCTGAGGAACACAAGAGCACACATTAGTACGGCAGGTAGGTAAGGTCAGGTTCATGGTAGTAAAGCCTAGTTATTTTGCAGTGGTATAGCAGATAAAATTATTTTTGAATTTAATTACGCAACTTATTGAAAAATTATTTAAAAGTTATTCTTGAACATATACTGAAATAATCATGTTGACAGATGTGTGTTTTATTAAATCATATAAATTGAGAGCCAAGCCATTTTATCTATTACATAAAAATTCATAATATTTTTATATTCATTAATTCATTATAATTTAAAAATAGGATATAAACTGTGTTTTTTCGAATCAAATTATGAGATGACAGAATATTCTGAAAAATATGTATGACATATGTAACTACATGAATTACTTATATAAAAAAATAAAAAAAAATTATATAAAAGCATATCAAATAAAATAAAAAGACCTATTGAAATACATTTACATACTAAAATACACAAGACTGAATATCTAGCAGTAACAATCGAACGCAAACTACACCACTGCTTGTAACTAGACAATTCAAAAACCAATCCACTCCACATCACAGCAATCCAATCCAATTTAAAATATTACTTATTCGTTTATTGCTGTGTGGTTTTTGGTACGCATGCGTCTATGCCATTCTTCTCTCGCAACTCTCGTCAATGCCAGAAAAAAGTAATGAAACACTGGCATAAAAATGATCTCTTACCTTGCCTGGTAGGATCCATACTATTTGGCATCATTGGTTGTCCTGGTGGCTGTAAAAAAAATACCAAATTTATAACTCTATTATAATATTTGTAATAAAAGTATTATTTATAATACCTATAATATATATAATACCTATAATGTATATAATACCTATAATACCTATAATATATAAATTTAAATATATTTAAGAATTATGAATAGATGTAAAATAGACATTGACCAACAATAGGCACTATATATGTAAATATTATTTATTTTATTTATTTATTTATTTAAATCATAATATATGAATTAAATTCTCGTACTTACTCCATTAAAATCATTTCCCATTTGTGGCATACGTACTCCAGGTCGTGGTCCTGCTGGATATCTAGGGCCCATAAACTGTAACAGAAAATAAACATTCATTAAATTGATCATATAACAAAATATATTGAGTTCATAATTGGAAGGTGTAAATTAAGTATCCATAAAGTGTCAATCATGATTACTATACACAGAATTGACTAGATATAGTATAAATATCAGGCAGCCACAATAAGCAATCCGTGAGATGATAGGCCATAAAATATGCATTCGAGTTCATCGCAGCACATTAGTTGGTTATCATTACACAACGTTTCTAAGCCCAAATTGTAGATGAGATTCATTTATAATATAATATGAACATAATATTCTAAACTGTCGTAGAACTCTTTTAATAAACCTATTTCTGTATAAAGACAAAACCACGAAGGACATTATGAAGGAAACAATTATAGCGATTGTGGCGACAATTATGAATTTCGGTTATACCATGATATGGTGCGATGACACAGCGGAATAAGTGATTCTTCATGAGTGAGAGTGTATGTGTTGAATGAGGCTTACCTGGGTGGACATCATCTGCGAGTGTGGGGGCGGGGGTGGCTGGGGGTGCTGGGGGGATGGCTGTGATGAGGGGTGTGTGGGCGGAGATGGTCGCATTGTCGAGTTGTTCTGCAACAAGCAACGCAAACGACAGACATGTAGCAACACTGCGATCCAGGCAACAGCTAGACTAGAAGGCTTTGGGGATGATTGTGTTAATACTATGATCTCAGCATCTTAAGTTATCTGACAGAAAGTTGTAATTAGGAAAAATTCTAATGACGTTCTAATGACGTTTCAGTGTCTGTCGTTGTGCACTCTCTTTTCATAATTACAACCTGTATATGAAACGATTTTAAACTGTGAAACAAGACATACAAGAGAGTATGAAAAGATGCCAATCAATTATAAAATGTACAGCGTTATAGAACGTAAAACAATTTCGTTGGAAAGAATATATGATGACTCCTAAGCATTACAGGATACCTATGTATGTAGAGAGATCTAGAAACAATTTATATCACTCACATATTGTGTAGCATTATTTTTTTCTAATCTAGTAGGGGACGACTACTTTGACAAGCAACAGATGCATAACTTTTCTTAATTTTTCTTTTTTTCGCATACATTTTATAGTATTTATAGTTTTTCATTTATAATAAATAGTTGTCACAAATATTATTATTAAGATATCAATAATATAAGATCGTATTTATACTATTATACAAATAAAGAATAAATCTCAAATACTGATATGAAAAGATAAAAAATTTATATCTTTTGCATGTAATTATAATCTTTAACAAATGTATAATTATATATGATTATATATTAAACCATAAATTTATAGAATTATATACATATATCACGTATTTTGAAAAATTATAAATCTTTTTAATTTTTATAAATAATTAATCATATAACAAATAATTATTATAATATCTAAGAAATCAACGTTTGTTAAATAATATCATGGACCATTTGTAAAAAAAACTAAACTACATTTCTAAGCAGGCTTCCATGTTAGTTGTCCCATACATTCTAAAGAATATAACTTTGGCTGGCTATGTAATCTAAGAAAACATTAAAATGTCAATTTATATTTTGCAAACAAATGTTTGTATAACACAAATGGAACAATAATGTCTCTACCTGCAATCTTTTTGTGTTACTGCGACATGACCAGCACAAAGTAATATACTCTTCATGATATGCTTACTGTACCAATATTGTGCTCTAAATATATTCTAACATCTATATAATCCTGTTCTTCATAGAGTTTCTAGATTTGTTTTATGCGCCAAGAAGATGAAACAGTGAAAATGGTACAAGAACGCACATACAAGTATTAGATAGAGAGCAGAGAGAAAGTAAGTACATATATACAGTATAGAGACAAGCATGACATAAGAACGTCTTTTGAATATACACTTGTTTCAAAACAAGTTAATCACGACTACGGCTAATGTGTGTATATTTATCGGTCAGGGATATATAAATATATTTAGTTAAATAATTATCATGTAAATGTATAACATATAATTCATTTTTCGAACTCAACCAAAAGAAAGAAAAACAAATTGTACAAAAATCGGTTTTGTCACTTATTTATCACATATGTAGCTTATTTAAAAATTATTTAAAATTATCTATATCAATAATTGTTTTCTAAACAATAACCTAAATTAAACATTGACAAGTCATCATTTCATTTACTTACTTAGATGTTTTCTATATATTTCTTCTTGATTTATTAATTAAATTAAAATTATATTTTCTTACTAGATTTGGTTACATTACAATCTTTATTTTTAAAATAGCTTAATTGTGTATTATGCTTTGAATCAAGTGTAAATTTTTAATAAAGGACTATGCATAACAATGATAACAGATACATGACTATGTGTGTATAATGCACACATACACACATATCTAGTGTATAAAAATATACTTTAGATTTATATTTGAAATCATTTAAAATTTTCAAAACATTAATATCTTTTTTTTTTCAAAATATTTAATGATTTTTGTGTAAAATCTATTTGAAACCATTTCAGAAAAAATGTTATCATTACAACACAAATAATAATTTGAATAGACTAAATTTTTTAAATTTAAATTAATTAAAATTATCAAAATATATTTTACAAATATTAAGTACAATCAAAATGTAATTATATGACGACCGATTTAATGAAATAATAGCTTTTTCATTTTATGTATTTCGTAAATAAAGATAAAAACAAATGAAATTAAGACATTTTTATGAAAACTTTTTATTGTTATGAAAACTCACTGGGAAGAAAGCAGGAGGCATAGGACCACCAGGCATTCCATCATTTGGTGGCATTTGACCAATTGGAGATGGGGCTGGCCCAGCATTCTGTAAATATTTTAATTTCTAATATTAATTTTCTTCTTTGTGGAGAAAAGATATTTAAATTTAAAAAAGTATATATATATTTATATATGGTTCTTTATAATTATCAATATAAACAAGCGTTAAAATGTAAAATTTAAATATATATGTTTAACGATATTAACACATTTGACATAAATTTTTCAACTTACATGTGCAATTCCATTGACGTTGTAAGCACTATTCACGAATCCCTGATAACAGAACATGTCATAAATAATATGCAAAGCAAGTGCAAACGCATTTATGTTTAATATTAAACAATTTAATATTAAACATTTGGTTCAATATCAAACAATTGATAATTTTATGCGACTACAAAAGAGTATCATAATCATTAATATAATTACATAGTCATGAAATGCTTTGGCCTCACTGCTATGTTCACAAGAGTCTCTTCTTTCGGGCGCTGCGCAGTATAGATCCCAAAAGACACTGTAAAAAAATGTTACGATTATTTTACATTGAAACATCCCCGACAATTTCTTTAATGTAATATAGTATACTTACCACCACCAAGAATGTAAAAACCCAGGTGGCTCTCCCAGCGTAATATTTTTCTCCCATCGAATCTAAACAAGCAGAGTAAATCATATAGTAAAACAATAGTTTGCAATAATACAGACGTAAAAGATTTACATAGATCAAAAAAATCATTCTACCTCTGACAGAAACGTTTGTGCTGCTTTTTGTGCTCCTACATGTAACAGGTATTCGTACACGTAAAGCGCCAATCTGAAAACATGATTAACCATCAGCCATTAATAAAATTAAGTAGATAATTTCAAGCAAAAACTAACTTTGAGACAGCAAGAGGCGAGAAACATAAAAAAAGCAGGCGAGTTACAAAACGAGGAGGGATCAATATCCATCATTCGTCTTTCTCTCCTTTTTTTTTAGAAAGCCCGTACTTAATTCGAAACCGTCTCGACAATAATACAGGTCCGTTCGTTAAACGTGAAGTTAACGCCGACTTTCCCTGCGCAAGGCAATAAACGCGCGGCTGGGTGCATCGTTGAGCGAGCCCGCGCACCGAGAGAAGAGCCGGGTGATACAAACATGGCGCGCGAATCGGAAACCGCCAATCCGCGAATCGGAGCGGAGCGCATACGCGGCTCCACGGTGACTGACAGCGCGCGCGGATCAATCGCCTCTCGCGAGAAAGCGGGTTACGCGCGAGCTAGACAAGCTTCCCTGGGTCGATTTCGTTTTTTTTTTCATCCTCGATTTCGTTTTTCCCATCCTCAATTTTCTGATTTCCGAACGTCCGGAGCAGCTAACTTTATCCCCGAGGGGCCGTCCAGAGGTCTGATTCTGGAAAAGTGTAGTACGAAAAATTAGAGAAATCTATAATATAAATAACGTATGTATTTTCGTATATTTTCGTACACGATATTTATCAAGAATTTTCAAGGCCCTGGGGTGCATTCCATTTCACGAATAATGCATCACGTATTATTTTATCCTTGTTTAATATTTGATGAACAACAAGAAGAAAATACATCATGAATTGAAAAAAATGATGTAAAATGAATAGCATTATTTTAATTGAAAACAATTTATTTATTCAGTAACACTCAAAAAACAAATAAAATTTTATCAAAACAAGAACATAACGTATTTATTTCATTAATAATATTATGTTGATTCAACAAAAATATTTTCAAATTAATAAAATATATTGAAATAACAACTGTTGATAACATTATTTTTTTTCAATGTGTGCATACGTGAAACGCTCCTGTACTCGATTTTGTAACTTAACGATAATTCGATATCATTACATCGTCATTACATCTGTCTTTTTTTATAAAAAAAAAAGTTCCAAAAATTCCTTCACTGTATAATACCTGCGAAACGATAATAAGAATAAATATTATATGTTAAGAATTAATAATTATTATATGTTAATATATGATAATAATAATTATTATATGTTACAAAATCGGAAAACATCCTTAAGACAATCATACTATGTTTTGAGATTAAAATTTAGTCAGATAATTTTAATTTCAATCCATTCCATTCCGATTGGTTGAATTCTAATCTCTAATTCCCAATTCTAAATCTTCAATACGGGATGCTAAGAGAAATAAAACATTTGTGCCGACTTGTGTTACTAATGCCCATTTCTTTACCAATGTAATTTAATTTTAATCTTCGTTCAACTGACTCTTCAGTTTTTTCTAGTTCTAAGAATTAGAGAAAAATTAAGATTTCTCTTAATTTAGTTGAACTGAGATTAAGTTAATCCACATTCGATGGAAATAGATCTAAATGAAAAGCGCCAAGACAAACATTTTACATGGGCTTTAAAAGACATGAGCTTTTAGGACATTCTCTGGATGTCTTCAGGACGTCCTACGGAAGTCTGTGCCATATGGGAAGTTTCTCGAGTTCGAGACCACAGACCGGTCGATCGATTGGATTACAATTCTCAATCCGCATCGCAATCAGAACTGCGATGGAAAGGGCTGAGGTATCGCGAGTTGCGAGTTAATTACAACTGTTACGGCAATCAGTCGCATCGGCGGTTTATGACCGGCTAATTCCCGTTAACAACTGCTCCCGACCTCATTCCGTAGCTAAAATGTTAAGTTTGTTCACTCAAGTTTCGCTTTCCTAGCGTATATTATACTCGCGATATTTAGAGAAGGAAGATGATAGAGGGAAACAAAAACGCGAGGAACGAAGCCCGAAGTTTAAAAACTCGAGTGCGGCAACTCGAGATATCGCCTAACGCCGTAGACAAAAAGATCGATACCTCGGCAACTTCGCGCGATTAGTCGAAATAATTTCAAATTGAAGAAGTGACATCGTTCGAGATCACTCGCCGGCTAATAATTATAATGTATAATAATATTGTAATGTAACTAATCTAATTAATTATAATCTAACTTTCTATCTCCTTCCATTAATATAGATTAACTTTAATATTCGATTCAACTTACTCTTCAACTTTTTCCAATTCTTAGAGAAGATGAATATAAGAAATTGAAGAAATTAAAATTAATCTACATTGATTAAAATGAGAATAATTCAATTTGATTTAATTTCCTACTGATTTTGATATTGCTCATATTTATCCATTGACGTTCGTTTCGCACCATTGAGATCCAGGGCTGCTCCAATTCATCCTCACAACGGTCATGAGCACAATTTTTCCTTGTTTTTAACTTTGAGTGCTTTTCATTTAGTAACACGAGCCGACACAAACATCATTTTATTTCTCTTGGACTCAATTTAACTTATGAATGAACTTAATCTGATAATGTAGAAATTGTATTTCCCTTAATTAATAAAAAAAACTGATGATTTTGTAACGAATAACTTTTGAGTTATCATTACAAAACCTTCAATTTAGTGATTGAGCATAGCTAGAAAAACACAATTTTTACATTATAATCGGGTTAAGTAAAGCTAAATATAAATCACAATTATTATAAATAATTAGAAAATAAAAAACAGGATTTCGATATCCTACGAATAACAAAGACTTATCAAATTGATCTGAGTCAAATGGAAAGTCTTTGATGAACAACAAGATGAAATGACTGCGTTCAACAGAAGAAACAGTTTTCCAACTTTTGTAAAATTCTTATGAATAATTGATACAGTTAGATTCAGTAACTATAATAAGGGCAATCATATTAACCCTTTGGATCTCATTCGCTTTACATTTCTCTTCTTCGAAAAACTAGGAGCATCGAGTAATTAATTATAACATTTATATATTATTTTTTTAAATACACAACCTTCCAGATACTTCCTAAAGATATTGAAGTATATGTAAAAATTACTTAGTAATTTTTATATATCTGTTAAAGTGATAATTAATTCAGGACACGAAAGACCGATCATATGTAGTAAAGGAAAATCATTGTGTGTACTGAAGATTAAAAAATTTTTTATAGAGCGCTGTTTTTTTTTTTGTTAAAGGCAGTCAATAATTCCATAAATGAACATGAATTGGATCAGCCCGTTTTTGAATTGGGCATTGAAATGATTCGCTCGAAGGCGAGATTCAGAGATTCGCGAATGTCCCAGCAAACAAACTGATATTATTTATCATTTTGCATCACTGGATTCAGAAATTTGTCAAGGAAGGGCCATTTTTTAGCTCGTTGCAAACGAAATTTTGTAAGGTCAAATATAAAAAAAATAAAATATTGAATTATTAAAATTATTGCATTGAAAAATTATCATTTAAATAAGTATTTCATAAAACATTTTATTTAAAAATAAATTAATACAAAGAGGAAGAATAATATAATAAAATCCATATTATTTATATATAGGAATTTCTTAAATTAAAAAATATTTTTGAAATATCAAAATTGTGATTAATTTTAAAAATATTAAAAAAAATATACAACATGCTATAAATATTTTTAAAAGAGGAGACATGACAATCATGATCCCCCCATTCGGAGACTCCGCCAGTGTCATTTTAATATAAAAAACGTGAATAGCCAACGATGAACAACGCCAGTCCATTTGCTGGGGAAATTGCTGGAATCCTCGGGAATTTTCACCTCGCGAGTTTTCTCTTCGCAATGGCGCGTGTCAGCGATCGAGCCTTTCGCACGTCAAGTCTCGAATCGATCTCGCGCTGGGGGGGGGGGAGAGGAGGGCGGATATGAGAGAGGAAAGGAAAAGCAAGCAAGGGAGCATCATCGCGTACATACGTTCGCGAAGAGAAACATACAAAAAAGGAAAGCGAGAGAAGAACAAACGAATGGCTCATCGGCCATCGGTAGGTAAACTGGATTAACCCGACGAACCGGGTTCTCCGGTCGCGATGTACGCGCGATGCACACGCTCCGAGCAAAAAGAACCGGCGAGACGGCGAAGGGGGTGATGGAGGGAGCGTGGAGGGGGAAGAGCCCGCGCGGATGGAGCGAGCGGGGTCTCCGGGTGCGCAGAGGGGAGGCGGGAGGGGTAGAAGAGGGGCGGGAGGCAAGAGGATGCCCTGGAAGAAAAATGGAGTTATACCGAGCGATCAATGGCCGGTCGGAATTTTCACAATCGAACGCCAATCATTTCTCTCTCTCTCTCTCTCTCTCTCTCTCTCAATTCTCGCTGAACGATACGATACGTACTTTTCCCTCGCCTGAGAGTCCGAGGGCACCGCCGACCCTTTTCCCTTCGCGTACATGGTCGCCGTGGTGGCCGGTCAATACTTCTAGCGTAAACACAAGTGCACCGCCGTTTCTTCGTATAACCGCGCTGGACGGCTGAGTGGAGTTAAAAAGTATACGGGAGATATCGGGGACTCTCTCGTCGAGTCTTGCGGGTGCGCTACGCTCGGTTCCCTGTGTTGTATACGTGTGCGGCGTCTGTCTCGCTTCACCCGAGAGCGAACGGCGAACGGTAATCGCTCGGCGTGCTTACGTCGTCGACGTGCGACGTCGTGTCAAATGAAACGCGACCCCGAGGAAAAGGTGCACGTACACAGAACATATACACAGATTACACACGCACGCACGCACGCACGCACGCACACACACACACACGCGCGCGCGCGCGCGCACACACACTCTTTTAATTTACGTCCGTCTCTTTCCCGCTCGCTGCAGCACAGAAAAGAGTCTTGCGGGAGGGGTGTTTCCGTCTCACTCTTTCTTTCTTTCTCTCTCTCTCTCTCTCTCTCTCTTTCTTTTTCTCCCTCTTCCTCACCACCTCCCCGTCTTGCTTTGCTTGCTTGCTTGCTTGCTTGCTTGCTTGCTTGCTCGCTTGCTTGCTCGCTCGCGTGCCGACAAGGTCTTCTCCGTCCCGCTTTCGTCGCGTCACGTCACGAACCCGTCGCGTCACAATTGGAGCGAGGTGCCTGCTGCTGCGCGATACTGGAGCGACACGGTGCAACGCATCACGACGTCGTCATCGTCGTCGTAATCGTCAGCGGTTGGTTCAGGTGCGTCGCTGGGGGCGCCTTGTTGTCGTCGCCAGCACTGTCGCTGTCGCCGCCGCTGTCCAAGTCTTCATCGTTTCTTCTACGACTTCCTTCTTGCAACTTCACAGTCTTTCGGTATCGTGCCTTCACGAATTCGCGTTACCGCTCGAACGCGACGCCGTTCTATTGTCTTGGATCGCGATCGTTGGCGACGTCGTCGTCAACTCACTTCACTCCGTATGCTCGCTCGCTAGCCACTGTGACTGTCGGTCACCTCGTACTCGGTACTAGTCGTTGCGTATCGAAGACGAACTCGCTCGTCGTCGTCGTCGTCGTCGTCGTCGTCGTCGTCGTCGTCGTCGTTGTCGTCGTCGTCGTCGTCGTTGTTGTTGTTGTCGCCGCCGGACGCGGCTCTCGTCCTTCAACAAATCTCGCTTTGTAGTGCGCGCTCTCAGCCCAAAAACGTCTCGCAACACGGGAACGGTGTATCACTGCGGCCACACGATGTACATAACGCATACGTGCCCCGTGCGCACGCGCAAATATATACGCACACGTAAACTTCCACTACACATACACGCATCAAGTATGCGCGCACGCACGCACCGCAAGTCCGCACAGCCCGCTAGAAGAGACACGACGGCGATGCGAGAGATGGAACGAAGCTAGGAAACGAGGGACGAAGCGAGGAGAGTGAAAGCGGATTGAACTTACTGTCGTGTAAACACGAGCAAGTTCGGAAATGTGACTCGTGGATTTCGCACACGCTGCACGACTACACGCAGATGAGTCAGCGGAGTCGTCCCTCGCCTTTCTCCCTCGCTTCGTACCTGTCTTCGTTACGCTCTGTCTCGCTCGCTCGCCGCTCCCTTCACACTGTTCCCTTCCTATCGCTCGATCTCTCGCAGTATCGATGCGCTGTCCTCGTCTCTCGCACCGGCCGGGAACGGTGCGCGCGCATCGCCGCTTGTTATGCCAGTGCCGTTACGAGTGGACTCGAAAAACGGAGGAGCGAATGAAGCCCTCTATGTCCCCGTGGTTGCGTGATTTTCTCTGATTTTGTCCGTTTCTATATCAATGTAGATTAATTTTAATCTCAGTTCAATTTATTCTTTTTTTTTTTTTAATTCGAAGAATTGGAGAAAGATAAAGAATTAGTAGAACCGGATTAAAATTAAACTACATTGGTAGAAACGAACATGTATCATCGATACGAACAAGTGGCTGCGTTTAGCAGAAAAAGCAGTTTTGTAACTGTCATAAGATTCTTTATGACTCTTGTTTGTAGTTCCTCATTGGAGATTAAATGTATTTATTGTATTTTATCCTCTAAAAATTTTGAAGTGAATCTCACTCTTTTTCAAAACTCAATTTTCATTCTTTAGAGATTCTACTTCGAAGAATTTAAATATTAAATATAATATTAAAGAATTTTATCACAGATGCAAAGCATAACTTTTGCATAATATAATCATTCTTTTTAATTATATTTTTCTAATCTAAAAGGAAATCAAACTGCGGTACTTTCATTTTAATTTTAATGCAATAAAATCTTACTTTTTTTAGATACATATATTATCTTGCAAAACTGCTTTTTCTGCTGAACGCAGCAGAAAAATGTTCCACATATGGGTCATAATTTGAAAAAATTGTTTATTCAAGATTGCTTTAACAACCGTTTTTTTCCTTTATGCATAATTTTCTCAACGTAATCATGCTTGTTGCTATTGCATTTTCGCGAAAATATTCATCGAAAATCATATACGCAGAGAATATAACTGATTTCATTTTGAGTTTATATTAACTTCCATTTAGATTTGTGTTATTAGATTTTAAATCCAACGGAAAGACGAACCATTACGTTTTGCTACGGTTGAAAAATTCAATTGACAAGACTTTATTTTGTCTTCAAGGATACATTTTGTCTGAAGATATTCTGACGCTGCCTGTTTTTATATTGTCCTGCAGAGAAAGTTTTCTAACAAGTAGTTTCATTTCTATGAAAGTCGACATAGGAAGAATTAAGAATTCTGATACCTGAACTAAAAAGGTTCAGTTGGGCTTGTATTGGATTTGAATTTTCGAAAATATTATGCTGCAAAAAATTATATACATCAAATTCGCTTAAAATCGTTACAAATAGATTAATATATCAGCAACTTATCAAACTTAAAAATTAATAATCACTCTTTCTGGCATTAGATAGATTTCTTATTCGTTTGCTTGTGATATATACATGTATTGTTAGCTCATTTGACAGTTTATTATTTTATTTTTTGCGCGAAGGAACATAATTACAATATTTTTACAATGATTTTAACAAATTAGTAAATTATAATATTTTATCTCCTGCCGGCCTTGCGTTGTTAGTCTCGGCCATGTTATTGACAACGGTAATACATATCGGCGTGCGAAGTAAATAAAGCGTATTATCTCGTCGAATGGAGGAGACTGGAGAACCGTCGAGCGGATTGGCGGAGCGCGCGTTTTCCGCACGCCGGGATACTTCCTATGTAAGCGGATTCTTTGCGAATCATCATCGTCGTCGTCGTCAATGAAGCGCCAACAAGCGACATATCATTGCTTTGTCGCAACTTGTATGGAATCGTTGTTAAAAAAAAAACGCGCTATGCGATATTGGGATAGGTCGATACTTCGAATTTGCGATAAAGGGCGCAGGCGTAAAACAAGCGAGAAATTCTATTCCCGCACGATGACACGCCGACAGCACGTTGTCGAATAAAGGACGAAGCTGTCCTAAAAAGGACTCGCGCGACAGAATGGTGGGCAGGAGAGGGTGGAAAAAGGGCACACAACTCTCGCTCTCGCGCCCGCTCGTGGTACACCACTGGCTGCATCTCCGCGTCCGATTGGTCGCTGGCCAATGCACGACACACACACACACACGCACACATACGAACACACATACTAGAGTCGTAATACGCTTGTGTGCACACCACTAGCAAGTACTATCGGCGTGCGTATGTCGACAATCCCTGGAGCGGTGTAGGAGGACGCGGGGAGGGTTGAGCGATCGGGACACTGGGAAGAGAAGCGCGATGTGAGGATCCGATTATGCCCGAACGTCGGCGGACGTGTCCGACGCGAAATAGTCGACAATTGACGCGATAGAGAGTTTGGCGAGAAGGTAGCGGCATATCGAGCAGGGAAGGGGAGAAGAGGCACGCTGTTCTCTCGGGTGAACCGCTTCCCCCTTTTTCAATTTTATCATACGATCGACGTTACGACTCGTACGTTGCTATGCAAAATTAGACAAAATCTTCTATAATTCTGTCATGGCTTT
>NW_017259536.1:3616453-3621672 GCF_001594045.1 Atta colombica | reverse complement strand
CTCTCTCTCTCTCTCTCTCTCTCTCTCTCTCTCTCTCTCTCTCTCTCTCTCTATCTATCTCTCGTTGCTCGTTCGAGCGACGGAACCCGAGATAATTGCGCGAGGCAACGTTAACCGATGAGAACTGTAGAACATTAATCATGAGGCACCCGTCTCGGAACTCGCGAACTAAACGTGCGAAAATGTTTAATGCAATAATCGCGGTCCTTTGTTGCTGTCGAACATTTATGTACCTTTCTAAGTACGTTTGTCAGAATAAATTTCTCGATGTTTAGACTCGTACCAATGGATGGCTCAGGCACGGTTACATGGGAGGAATTCCTTGAGAATGCAGAAAGGTTTCTTGTTGTTTCAGACAAGATATCGGACGGATGGGAGCTTCACGGGAACAAGGTACATCGTGTACCATCGAGTTACTTATTCGTGCGAATTACATGCAGATCGAACGGACGCATGAAGTATGCAAATTGAATCATTCGATTAACGTTATTAATGGATTTCACAATTATGCAGTCTATTCATCCATTGTTTATTGTATAAACACACGAAATATAAAACTTTGTAAAAATTTCAAGTCGAGTAGTATTTTAAAATTTTGCAATTTTTAAGTTATATAATTTTGTAAAACCTAAATGGTTAAAATGTGATATCGTTTGCGAACTCTTTTAGGAGAAGTTAAAGTTATTAATGATTATTTAAAAAATATCTATTGCTTATTATATTTAAGACAAAAAAATATGTAGATCTGAAAATAATTTTGTTGGACTATTAAAATAATTATACAAAATTCGTAATAAGCGATTCTGCAAAAAATTTTATTTTTATGCTTCAGTAAAACCGTTTTTTTTCTATGTAAGCAGAACAACAAGTTGCGATAACGTCAAAATAACATTTTTTATTAGAAAAGTAATTTTTAATAATTATTTCGGAGCCATTTAGACAGAAATATATTTTGATATTATATTTTGATATTATCACTATGACTTTTTGTTCTATTTCCCAAAGAATACATCAAAAATAACTTTTGCCAAAAAATAAAATATAATCACAGTCAAAGTTTGATTGTGTTTATTAATATTAAAAATCAAAATAAATTCATTTTGATTTTTTGAGTTAACTTTTGTGTGTTTCCTTGAATTGAGTACCCAACGACATTTCACATTATAATTTTGTTTTTATCCATGATACGCATATTTAGGATATTCCTGGACAAGCTTATCTGATTAGAAGAGCCAAGTGCTTCATTCCAAGCAATGCAATCGCAAGAAAGGACTGCTCGACCGACGACGATAACGATACCCAGGAGTTCCATGTGAGATTTCGGCAAGATCCGCACGAGGCTGTTTCCACAAGTGAAATGCCTTTTATTATCGAGCATCACATTTTATGGTCTATTAGCTATAGCGTCCCAGTTCTCTTCTTCAATGGCTGGAAATCAGGTAATCCCAAACGACAGCTGACTTATAAAATATTTGAAAAATATCCATTACCTTCGTAGAAAGGGAAGGGGTTTATACTACAAAAATTAAGTTAAAGATTTTTTGAAAGGACGCGGCATGGGGCACCTTCTTGAAATTTTGTTTACGGGAATATGCACAGCTTGAAATTTGCGGTTGTCGGCTACTATACATTGGTGCTACCCTGCCTCGTATGCATCGTTTTATTGATTATAAACGCAAACGTGTCCGACTATTTCAATATTCGCGCAGATATGTCGACGGTATTAATTAATCCCAGTAACGCGTTTCGGTGGAGCGGAAATGCATCATGTCGTTTAGATTAATTAACACTGATCACCTTTTGTGTATTCATCATTGCGGGAAGAGACAATTGTCGTGAGACACGCGCATTCTTTTTTTTCAGCATTTTGTCCCTCTTTTTTTTAGATTTCCTCGGGATTAACCCAGTGAGCGTAAATGAGGCTCAAACGATCCATGGTTACAAATTAAATTACATGGAATTATCGCAAGCAATTCACCCTATCGTCGGCACGCCATTCCTGCAATTACATCCGTGTCTGTCCCAAGGGTTATTGCAGACCATGTCAAAGAGGTGAGAAACAGCAAGAAAATTAAGAAAAGAAATGAGAGCTACATCAAAGGAACTTTACACCCTTTTGAATAATTCTCGTAATTCATCACAACATAATTTTATAATTGCAGCAGGAATAAACTCGTCAGCTGGCTGAGCTGTATAGCATCCGCGGCCCTAAATCTCAAAATACATCCGGAATATTTCAAATTGACTCATTGAAGCCCAGATCGAACATTCGAAGGAACAATTCCTATAATATTAAACATCCTATTAAATTTTATTCATCCTATAATATTTTAGATCTTGTAAACCAGTGATGTGCAACCAGTATTCTTAATTTTCCAAAAAAATAAAATCAGAAAAAATCTGATTTATTTTATTTGCATAAAATGAAGAAAATGATTTTATATTTTTGATTATAACACATTTTATCCAAGAGACATCCTGGGATGTTCTCAGGACATCTTTAGGATATATCTTGGAGGTCTGTGCTATATCGTCGTGTCGCAAAAAATTCACAGACGGGCCACATGCAGGCCACAAGTTTGCGCATCACTGCTGTATAACCATTTCTACGAGCATTGTTCTTTATATTCCAACTTTACTGAAAGGAGGAAAATACAAGTCAAGATCTGTTTTCTGTAGCTGAACTAGTACTACACTTTTGGAACTTAAAGTAAAATAGATATATATGTTTAGTATTTGACGAAAGCGAGAAAGAAAGTTCTAGATCATTCTATACAAAACAGACCTATATTTTATTTTTCTAAGCTTGTCATTTAATTAACCGATGACTCATACGTCAAAGAAATTTTCCTGTAAGTACCTAAGCATGTTTCAAGAGATCACACCCTGTGTGCGGGAACGTCACCAATTGAGCGATTAGGCGCGAATAATTCTAGTCACGAATATTCGACGATTCGAGTGGAATTCGTTCGCGGTTGTCGACAACGGCATGGCGGATCTAGCGTTGACCCATGGTGGGCCGAGCAAATTGCTCGCAATTGGGCAGCATTTCGAGTGCGCGCGCGAGAGGGGAAGCGGAGGGCAAAAAAGGTTACAGCGTGGAAAAGAGAGCAATTAACGCGACCGCGCGCGCGCGGCAATTAGTCCGCACAAGGACGCATTTGCGTGCGGCCCCGGGAATATTCGTTCACGACGAATGCGCAGTTTTCGTATGCGCGCAAGTACGTACAGTCGACGACGTTAACGGTATCCGGTATAGGGCGGTTAACACCACTTCTCGCCAATTTTATTTACGCTGTTCGCGAACGCGGGCAATGATTATTGAACCGTACAATTAATTGCATAAGCGAAATGTAAATCTGAAGTATGAGGAAAAGTCCAAATGTAAAAAAATAAGAGACTGAAGATGTTATTGATGACACGATTAATACTATTAATATTAAAGAAGTAGGTATCCCAAGTAGAATAATAATTAAGTCACGGTAATTTCGCATTGACATTAAAAATGATTGAAAATGATATTTAATAATTATTCTGGAATCATTTTGACATCATTTTGATATTATAATGACTTGTTCTGCTTAGGTATTGAGCGGTCATTATTGACCGTTTTCATTTTTTAGATATATTTTCATTAAAAAATAGGATTCTAAAATTTGTTAATTTTTTAATAATAATTATATATAAAAATATTATTTTATAATGACAACTTTGGTTTTTCATCACTTTCTTTATTTTTATAATATTTTGTCTTTTTATTAATGGTCACATATATGCCAATATTAACAAATATACACATAAATGACATACATAATTATTCATATCGAATATAATTAATATTTAGCAAATGTGTATAATGTTGACCTATACATTGGCTATATCGTCTAAAGGTGCCTTAAGAAGTGTTAGTGGCCAAGGAACTTTGGTTTTTCATCACTTTCTTTATTTTTATAATATTTTGTCTTTTTATTAATGGTCACATATATGCCAATATTAACAAATATACACATAAATGACATACATAATTATTCATATCGAATATAATTAATATTTAGCAAATGTGTATAATGTTGACCTATACATTGGCTATATCGTCTAAAGGTGCCTTAAGAAGTGTTAGTGGCCAAGGAAAAAGGTCAACAAAAATGACTTAATTTTGGTTCTTATAATGTCAATAAACAGTCAAATTTTATGAGAAGATAATCACTTAATATAATTGTGGGATAGAATCTCCGAAATCATTATAAAATTTGTATGATATAAATCCCAATGTATACTTACATATGCAACTATGAGAAATAATTGTATGATATTAGATAAAAATCAATCATTGTACCAAATAACTTTATACATAGTGAAGAAAATTATTTGTCATCAAATGAAATCATGTAATCTGTGGGACAATATTTCAGCTAGTGGTTACCCTCTTGAAATTTTATAATCAAAAATCATTTTAACTTTCATGACGTAAAAATAAAGTCATTTTCTTTCGATTTCTTTCCTTGAATGCTTCTAATATCGTTGATACAGTTGATTGTAAGGCAACGCACCCATCCTCACGAACTCGCGCTCGTATATACGCGTATTTCGCGTCGTCGTCGCACGCGTGCCAGCGGTTCTCAACCCCGCTGAGTGGACACTTCGCCGCTCGGTGGACACTTGCCGATTAATAATCCCGTTAGCCCTGTCCTCCGAGTTCGGCCCGTGTGACGAGTGTCCGCTTCATGATACACGTGCCGCTTTAAATTACTCTAGCAAATGTACGATGTTATTCATGTGCAACCTCCATTCGGCTAACTTTCGCATAAAAAGAAAAAAAAATGTCGAGGTTCTTCTTTATTCTCAGTAGCGAAAAGGAGGGAATGGGAGGGTTGAAAGTGTGTTTCGACTGAATGGGGCAACTTGATCTGTTCGATACTTCGGGAGAATAATCGAAGTAGCCTTTGTATGTAACATAGGTCGCAAATCGGACAACGCACCAACTTCCCATTTGTCAGACTTAAATGACGCTTGTTAATGTCGACTAGATATTTCCGTTATCATGAACTGAAAGATCAGATTACTCCCGTTAGAAAGAACAGTCATCTCGTTTTCATACAGTTATTAAATACTATTTATTCAATATTATTTATTTATATGACTTTTTTAAATAATGAATTGATATTTATCAAACCGACTTTACTTTATCGTGAAAAATTATCATGTTGCAATAAATTATT
>NW_017259536.1:3614270-3616353 GCF_001594045.1 Atta colombica | reverse complement strand
ATAAATTATAATAAATAGATATATATTTTTTAAATATATACTCTAATATATTCGGGAATTTTTTCATGCATCTTTTCATTTGCATTAAATTGCTTTTTTGAAATTAACAAGCAATATGAACATCAATTATTCCTATGCAAATCGACAAAATACAGATTATTGTGTAATAATGAGAAATTGTTTACATTATGAAATTTCCGATTCTCTCTCTCGACAATGCAGCGCGGTGATATTTATTGCGAAATGAATATTTATTAATTTTATCTTTTGAAGTCTAATATCATATTCGATATTGGAGTCGTCAATGCACAAGATAAAGTCTTTTTAAGATCATGCATATTTACTTTTGATATTTTCTTCTTATCATCTTTGATAAATCTTTGCGTATTTTAAATGACTTTTAGAGAAGCTTTAAAATATTTTTTTACGTTATCGTTATCATTATTCAATATCATCAAAGCCATCTTTTGCTATTTCAGCTACAAGGAAAGAACAGTTTTGCTGAAATATAAAAAATTTAGTTAGATTTGAAAATAATTTGATTTGGATCATCAAAATAATTATGTAGAATGCTCAAACTGTTAGAATATTAAAAAGTTAGCATCTCATCTTACTTGATATTCCAACGTAATTACTTTTATGGCCTAATAAAATTATTTTCAGATTTAGCTAAATTTTAGATACTGCAATAAAATCGTTTTTTCCCTATATCATAAAATTCATTAATTATGCATACAAATTAATCTTTCTTTCTCTCTCTCTCTCTCGATCTCTCTTAATGTAGTTTGTGTTTCTCAATTACAAATTCTAATTAATTTGTATTATATTATATTATTTTTTGTATTATATTATTTTTTATATAATATATTTTTTCTATTATATTATGGTTTAAATTTTTTCTATCTTTTTCTATTATTTGTTTTTCTTATTTTTAATGTTTTCTGTTAATTCTTTATCATTTTTTTGAATGTGTTTCTTAATATTTTTTATATTTTCATTATTTTTTTAAGTTATATATTATTTTTAATGTTTGAAAGAAATTCTAAAGCGCTTAGTAAATATATCGATATCTATAATGTCTCTCTCTCTCTCTCTCTCTCTCTCTCTCTCTCTCTCTCTCTCTCTTTCTTATCGCATCGAGATACAAATATAACTCAAGACAGCGGAGCGAGTGTGACCATCGAGGCAAGGAAGCGATCGCTGGCTCCACCTACGAAGACTCGCGCGCTTTTCGAATTCGCGCGGGCTCGAGTCTTGAATTACCTTCGTACTATCGATAGCGGCTCGCGATTACGCGGCTCACTGCTGTGCCTCACGTGCAAGTCGTGCAACAGGAGTGTAGCATCGCGTCATATCGCGTCATATCGTGGCATCGCGTAGCCAAATAGTCCCGCTGCTGCCGGATATGGCAATTCTCTTCGTCCTATAGTATGTATATACGCACGATATCATTAGATACCGCGAAGGCGAAACGAAGGGGTTTCTGCATAACGTCTCTCATAAAGTGGAAGTGGATCGAAAAAAAAAGAGGGAAATTTCTCTGTTTCTTTCCCTCTTTTTTTTCCCTCCATCGCGCGCGCGACGCTGGGTTTTGAAAATCGATAAAAAAGGGGAGGAAGGGTTCATTCAATGAGAGAGGGGTGGGCGTTCCTCTTCGATCGCGCGCCAAAACGCGGGATGCTGCGAGCATCGAATTTCATTCGGCGATGATGCCCGACTTTTCAGAAGCCAGAAAGAAATGCAATTATAAGTATACGTCTCTCGTCGCAAGCCTTATCGTTGATAGACGACGTCGCGCGGATTTCTTTTCTTATCTGTCGCACATGAGCATGGCGAGATTCAAACTCGACGTACGGTTCGAGATACACGAAAACCAGATAATCCGAAATTCAGGAGGAGGCATTTTATCGATCCTATAAACGCGCCGCGTGGGCAGTGCCTCCTGACATCCGATTCGTTGGACGTTAGACGGAAATAGAGGCGCCCAGATAGAATCCGGGGTGACAATGAATTCGCCATGGCGACCGCCGCCAAGTCGCGAGGAGGGTAGAGCGCGAGCGCGGGATAGTTCCCCCCCCCCCCC
>NW_017259536.1:3605772-3614241 GCF_001594045.1 Atta colombica | reverse complement strand
CCCCCCCCCCCCCGCTTCATCGTTGAGGGAAGCTGCCCCCACCACGCAATACATCATCCGAGGACCATTTGTGTTTGACCGTGTTGCGAAAGTCATTCACTCCCTTTTCGCGGGAGACTCACCCGCTTCCCGCCGGTTTTTACCGGATGACACCGGTGACGAGAATGAGGCGAGGGCGAACGATAAACAATATCCCTCCCCCAAAAATTGCCGAAAGAGAAAGGCGCGACCTCCGGACGGTCTCTCCTTATTGAGGATATTTGTGCGCACACACGCACGCACGCGCGTGTACTTGGCATGATTTTTTGCTTCATCCCGTCACGTCGATTTATGTCTCTCTCTCTCTCTCTCTCTCTCTCTCTCTCTCTCTCTCTTGTTCTTTCTTCCTCGTCCGCGATTCTTTCCCGTCCCGTGCCAACACCACCCTTCTCTCGCGCGCTTTTCGAACGCGTGGTACGAACGTCGCACACACGCGCACGCGGATCTCCTAGTCCGCCACACCGCGCTATAAAGAAGCAACTTTACGCTGCGCCGCCACAGTCTCGCGATCGTCGCCGCGCCGCGTGCAGAAACGTGATTCTCGTTATCCAGGAGCGCGACACGACCGATGTACGTATTATGTATACGTACGCATCCGTCCGTCCGTCCGCTCGTTCATTCGCTCGTCCATGCAACGACCAGTTGCGCGCATATTATCGTTGTTGCTTGATGTTGGTCTTCTCATTTTCTCAATCGTGCGCGAACATTTTGCGACGCCGTTCAACGCAATGACTTAGGGTGCGTTCTGTTTTACAGATGAGACGCTGATGATGTGTTATTTTAGCCTGATGGCCTGATGTGTGCCTTCTTTAATATTCGATGACAGAGATCGGTTTTTTTTTATTTCCGCGCTCTCTTTCTGGCTTTTTGCCAAATATCAAAGATGATACTTATTTTCTATATTTAAATTCCGAAACTATACACTAATTCGGCCGCGAAAAACAGATTTTATAGGCTAAATGGTACATCATACGCATCATGCGTGAAACGGAACTTTTAGAAACGTGTTCGATCCGCGATACACAACATCACAACGTCAAATAAATTAAATGGTGCTTTCCATTTGATCGAATGTCATTCTGTTTATTAGATCATTGTTAATCCCGGATACAATGGAGAAAATATTAGGAATAAATATTAAGATATTTCAATTTATCAGAAACCATTTATTCTGGAATAATCAGTTTCTGATAGATTGAAGTCTTAATACTTATTCCTATTCTTCATATCTCCTTCATTGCGCGCAGCCTCTTACTCATTCAATGACAGAGTGATGTCTGTGTCGCTAATAGCGAATTTGGTTGGATTAGTGTGCTTTAGTGTATATGAAAGCCGTTGTACCCTGATTTAATCTGTGTAAAAATAAAATGCAAATATATATTATAAAATACAGATTTTACTTAACAATATTATAAGATGTATGTTGAGGATTTCATAGTCCAATTTGTTCTTATGTTTATATATTAAACATATATTTTTACCTTTGTGCACGATGGTTTTAATGTGCGCTCTAAGTGCATTTCTAATCGAATTCGCTATAAGGCCCAATTGCACATTACAATCAACGTTATTTTGATTTTAAGCTCTTTAAAGCTGAGTAAAAGAGAGAGAGAGAGAGAGAGAGAGAAAGAGAGAGAAAGAGAATTTTAAGTCAAAATAACATTGGCAATCGGATTTAACCCCTACAGCACAAAAGTTGCACAAAAGTTGCAGCAACATTGAATGTTGTAGCAATATTGCAACGATATTGCTGCGCTGTATGGAAAGAAAGCACTAAATCAGTTGATAGAGAATTTCCAACGAGAATGAAAATGAGAGAGAAGGCTAAGAAATTGTATCTCTTAAAAATTACATATGACATGTTTATTGCAACGATGAGTGCGATGATGGTGCATGTATTGTCTTGATTATTCTCGTGCCTCTCAAGTACTCTCTCGTATGCGAGCTCATATCGATTCGCGAAAAAATCCCATATGTCGCGTTAAATTAAGTTATCATCCGAGCGATCTTAATTTACTTCGAGCTTAGTTACACACAAGTGTTTTTGCAGAAATTGAAGAGTCGTTTATCACTCAAGAAGCGACACAGTTCAGCGCAACAGCGTCTCATTAAAATTCTTCTCTACATAGATATATATCTTACACGAAGATATCGTTGATAATATCTCGCTTGTTTTAATTTAATTTTTTACCTGCACTTTTTTACACAATTCAAAGTTCTTTTTTTCGAGGGAAAATATAAATGACAAAAGGTTTACGAAGGTCGTGCGAACGTTATGTACAGTTCGATACCTCCATTAATGAATGCTCGTGCAAACGATTATGGGATCCGAAGGTCATCGGAATTAATTGACAACAAGGCAACAAAATCGAAAAGCTTTTTGGAATGAGGGCACCATAAGGGACACTTAGGAACCCTTCCGTTCATTTTGCGCTTGATTGCACGCCGCGTCAAAACGGTAATCTATTCTACAATAGGGAATTTTTGCAATATCGTTTATCCAAATACGATGAATGGTAAGGTCAGATTATCTTCTTCTTAACAATTATTTAAGAAAAGGATAACGTTTGCCGTATTTGAATTCACGTTATTGCAAAAACTGTCTATTAGCGTCGTAAGACTTAAGAAATATTGACTAATGAAATCATAGTCGATTACTTTTCTCATATTCGATTAATCATAGTCGAATATGAGAAAAATAATCGACTATAATTCGTTAATTTTTTATGGCTTATGTAAAGGTTCTATAACAGAGTCTAGTCTCGAATAATTTATCAAAACAAGAATGAAAAAAGAAGTATACTGTTTCTATTTATATATTCTATCTCATTCTAATTCACTTACTGAAATTGGCAAACGATGGGTCAATCAAAAATTCGTTATCTTGTAGATTCTGTTTTAGAGATTTTAAAGCGTAAAACTTGAGTCTTAAACCTTAAGAAATCGACCAATTATAGTCAATTATTCTTTTCATATTTGATTGATCAATTTCTTATGGCTTTTAAGCTTTTAAAGCTTAGATAATGTTTATTGTAGAAAGCCTATCACATTCGACTATGATCAATTTCTTACGGCTTAGAGCTTAAAGCTCAAGTTTTTAAAAATAAATCTTAAAATCTCATTGTAGACTCCACTTTATAGAGTTTCTAAGCTTTATGGTTTGCGATCTTATTATACAACAAACAAGCTTAATGAACAAAACATTGATTGTCGAGGCGTGAAACGGAACTATTCCGTGCGATTAACTCACGAGTCGATTCTTTTCTATGTACCATAATTAAGCTGTCAAACCACTCAACACACCTTGCAATCGTCGCGTCCCAAGCCCCTTCCGCTTCTACGCCGCCGATGTTAATCAAATCGGATGCATGCGATACGCAAACTTGCTCAATAACAACGATCGCGAATAAATTACATGCCTGGAGCGTTGAGCGTTTTACAATCTACCGCGATAAATATCAGTTCTAAACAACTGCTGGTTAATTGTAATTATTGAAATTGTGAAAAAAAGTTTTACTAAATTTTAATAAATCATATGTTTAAATAATATCAATTAAATATTTATTAAATATAAAGATATTTATTTCATATTAAGAATCATTAATTTAACTATCACTTTTTTATTGAGAAAATATTTAATTACTAATTAAGTAAATGTTTAGTTGGCTATTCAAATAAATATTTATTAAAATTTAATATATTTTTCCGAGATTTTTTTTAGAGTATAATATTACTAACAATTCAATACAGAAAGAGAGAGAGAGAGAGAGAGAGAGAGAGAGAGAGAGAGAGAGAGAAGCGCATATTTTTATTTTAAACTCCCTAAGCAATATCTTTCAAACATACAAACGATACATAAATATGAAGACATTAACATATGACAATAAATGTTGAGATTTATCAATTTTATACAATTTTATTTGTAATGTTAAATATACTGTGATATAATTTCCATATTTTTAATATATTTATGTATTAATATATTAATGTATTTTTTCTTTCCAGTTTTTTTTGTATGTGGACTGAAAAAGATTTAATACAGTCGAAATGTTTCCAATTAATATATATATAAAAAACTAATTTAATTTTTAATGTATGCTGTAATAAACTAGTTTATATTTAAGGATCCATTAAATGTTGCTCGTGTTTTTTAACTTTTTTAATTACTAATTTTTGCTTAGTAATTTTGAGCTGATATTTTATATATTTCAATTTAAAATTTGGATAATCAAAAAGATTGAAATATGATATAAAAAAACAAGAAAATGTGTGTGTGTGTGTGTGTGTGTGTGTGTGTGTGTGTGTGTGTGTGTGTGTGTGTGTAAACGCATAAGAGTATTCGCAAGATTCAGAAGTGTTTTCCTAAAATACTGAGAAAGAGAGAGAGAGAGAGAGAGAGAGAGAGAGAGAGAGAGATATGTAAATAAATGCAGTTTTTAAAAAAATAAGAATAAGAGTCTCTCCAATTTAAAACAATAAATAAGAAAGAGGACTACTGAAAATCAGACGCGGCACAATACAATTATTAACAAACGTTCATTTAAATTATAATAAAATTACAATAAAATTGATGTAGACTTTATTACAATTAATTTACTTCGTTTTATATTAAGCTGTTTATCTTTTTACGATAAATGTAATGTGTTATGTAACAGATTACACGCCGCGCACGTGTTGCGTTAACTAGAATTCATCGATCGACTCGCTCAAAGAGAGAGGGAGGAAGGAGGAGAAGGAGAGAGAGAGGATGGGAGAAGAAGGAGAGGTTCCTTTCAAAGTAATATTAGGATATTAAATATGATTGGAAATCAGAAAGAAAAAAAAAAGAGATATGAAATCTGATGACAAGTGTTACAGCTTAATAACTGACATCTGTTCACTGAGCGCGTATATTGAAAAAAGTAAACATTGATGAGATCAGATTATGTATTCAAACGGATTTGTTTGCACTCGCAAAAAGCACTCGTTCCTCAATACGCGTTACGTAAAAATACGATCGACGATTAATATCGTGCTTCTGATCACAAGATGATCATCCATACTCGGTTAAAAATAAATGCTAAAAAAACATTGATAGGCAGAGTCTTATAGTGCGAGTTTTAAAGAGCTTTAAAAATATCAATTCTCTAAATTCTTCGGAATGGAATCTCATTGCGAATTTGATTGAACGCACTCAGTGCGCATTGGTGCATTAAAATTATCTGCACGAATTGATGTAAAAATATATTTAACATATACTGTCTAAATTCTTTGAAATGGAATCTCACTTAAAAAAATGAGAATTGAGCCAAAGAAGAGTGGCTCAATTTTCAATCTTTAAGACCGGTATTCATCATCGATTCTTATATTTGAGTTTTAAGTACAGTCTTAAGATGTCGTAAGTCAGTCAAAGAGCTGTATTAGCATCTTAAGACGATCTTAAAGTAAGAATGGATTATGAATACTACCCTAAAAGTGAGATTTCATTTTCCAGAGTGAGATTCACTTCAAAAGTTTTAAAGAGAACATTCAGCACTTCATATTATTATTACAATACATCTTAAATGTTCTGTTGCAGATAACAACAGGCCACTGTTTGCTCATCGATCGACGTGGTATCCTGCGAATCTCAAAGAGTACTCGCAATTATTGCATTCCCGAGTCTCTCGCCATTTCCGAGGGTTACTTCTGTCGTTATTTGTCAGAGTAGCTAAAACGATTATCGTGTCGTCAAAAGATTAACAACGAGAGCAAGATTCGCATCGGAAGAAAGAGAGAGAGAGAGAGAGAGAGAGAGAGAGAGAGAGAGAGAGAGAGAGAAAGGGAGAGACTAGAAGGAGAGTTAGCACTGAGAAGTCGTTCTCGGATGAAGGGAAGGCCTCCTTTCAGAGCGAAGGGTACGTCGAGCCTAAACGAGTAAAGAATTCGCTCTGCCGTGTGCGGTACTGGTGGATCATCACAATCGAGTAAACAAACCGCCGACAAACAATAGGGACCTGGTTGGTGGCTTCCGATGGTGTCGTAGTCGCCATACACAACGCGCGCGTATTCGTGACAGTATATCGTGATGATAGACTAGCCGGTAACGGCAGGAAGAGATCGTCGTAGGGGGAGATCGCCATAGCTAATCGTATCATCCAAGGTGGCACAGATTGAGAGCCCCATCAGCATACATCCTCTCCTGACTAACGAGGTACCCAGCATCCATCCAGTTCGCGCGCGCCGTTAAACCGCTCTCGCGTCGATGACGTCGTGCATCAGCTTCCTGATCGGCCTGAATCGCGATTCTACGAATTTTATATCCGCGAACGCATAAATTACGAGAATTTCGTTTGTCACTTAAGTGGAGAAAGAGAGAGGGAGGAAGTCAAAGGATTAGACTTGGGATTAGCGTTAATCGACGTTGGACATTTAATCCTTCATCCCTGTCATCCACGCGCGTGTCCTCAACCTCTTTTATCTTCGTTCTCCATCGCGTCTCGTCCCTCTCGGCTTAAATCGCACCACGAGCGTCATCACTTGGACGTGCAATTTTATTCACGAAAAAAAAAAAACGGCGACGTGAGAGGGAGAAGAGAGACAGGCAAATTCGCTCTTAGTGCCCCTCGACGATCCAGCTCCGGCGATTCTCTGCCCCATCGGGACGTCCGCCACTTCCGGCTAACTGGAAGTGAACGCTCTATGTAAACGATTGCTGAGCGCGGTTCTCATTGAAACAACAGGACGCAGGAAGCGCATCATGGAAGTGGCAAGCGAGCTGTAAGTACGATCTCTCTTATCGCGTGAGATATCGCTGGATTTCTATTTATTCTTAGGGTTAACAATTATCCATATAATTTGTATATATTCAATTGATTAATGAATTGCTAAATCTGAATTTGCATTTATGTGCTATGTGCAGACATAAGACATCTTAAAGATATTTTTTAAAAAGACATCTTAAAGATATTTTTTAAAAAATTTTGAAAACGTCTTGAAAAAATCTTGAACATTTTGCTGTCTGGACAAAGTTCTTCTCAAAAATTTGTTCTATTTATTTCGATGCAATTAGTTGGTCATTTCTTTGGAATGAACTACATTTTATTGTGATGAACTATCATCATCAGCTGCTGATAATCATATGCAATACACATGTATCGAATAAACTTTGCCCTCTGCCACTTGGATCTTCTAACCCAATTCTTCTTAGAATTTGGTGTCTAGACTTATAAAAAAAGTTCCACGCAATTTTTGATAACGACTATTCTAAGAACCAATTTAAAAGACAGTTTCTTCACATAAATATGTTATTAACTCGAATGTATTTTTTAATATTTAAAATATAATTTTGCAAATCCGTTGATTAATATTTTTTTTCTCAAATTTTTTAAAATATTCTTTATAGCTTTTAATTCTAAAAATTATTATCGTTTTGCATACACTTATCACATGGCAAAACAAAAATCATTCATATTGATTTACATTTGTTGCATGTTCACTTTTTAAACTTAAATAAAATAAACTATTTTGTTAATAAATTATATACAATGTAGGAGAAACAATCTCAATTTTTTCCATGACTACGTAGATTACATGTTCTTTTTTCTCTTTCTAATTTTATTTTTTAATTTCCGCGATATTTTTTGCTCACGCGACAATTATTTATGTAATAAAATATGCATGAATTGATGACGATGATTTCGCCTTCAAGCTAATTATGAATTAATGTATCGTTTACTTCCGTGGATAAGTTATAATTCGTTATTAGCAGTTTAGTGATTAAATCGTGATGGAGTTATGATCTAATCACAGTAAAGACTAATAATATATTAATTATATATTAAATAATTATTATAATTTAGCTAAAACATAATAAACGTCAAATATTGAAGCAATTAAAATTATTGTACTGCATATTCTATCACAATACACGATACGTCTTAACTTCTAATAATCGTTTAGACATTTACTTTTACAGAAATCTAATAATCTAATTAATTTAATACTGAAAGATAGTAATGAAGTATTTATTTGGAGAATTAAAAGTACTATTTATTTTAATATTTAAAATAAATAATTAATTACTATCTTTCAGTATTAAAACGATGAGAGATTTCTATAAGCTGTCATAATAAAAAATATCGCAGCGATTAGAAAATAAACTGGAAAATAAATTGGAAAAGAGGCATATAATACGCATTTACTATACCGTGAATTTCCCGATATGACATAATATATCAACAATTCGATTTTTGCATATGTAAAGTCTGAGTCAGGAAATTAAGACGCAATACTTAATTTAATCGACTTTATCGTGATTCGCCATTAAAAATCGCATTTCTGCGGCGGATTCTCGCGCCGTGAATGGAAGTCACCCTGCGTGTGTACATACACACACACACACACACATACACACACACACACACACACACACACACGCACGCACGCACGCACGCACACGCACGCACGCAC
>NW_017259536.1:3602041-3605756 GCF_001594045.1 Atta colombica | reverse complement strand
TATATATATATATATATATATGCAGTTGATCCATTATACGTCGCGTCATATATCGCATTCAGCAGCAGCAAGATTTATTGGCACAGAATTTCATAATAGCAACAGCGGGTGCTCAGCGGTTGCTCATTAAATCATTGTTAGGCCCATTCTTTGTGATAAGGAACAGAGGGAGAAGATGATATGCGACCGCGCGCACAGCGCATAAGAAATCATGGTCAATTGTAATGAGAATTGCGGAGATCTAGCTTCTTCGATGATGCTAGCTGTGTTGACGAGCTTCTTGTCTCGAAAGAAGACGCCTCGCGATTCTTTTAAACAACACCGATTACAATTTGCAGCAAAATTTTATTTATAGTACTTTTATTTATAGTACTACGTGCCATAAAGAATCATAAAAGATTCTGTTATGTGAATTTCCAAGCAGAAATATAAGTCGGTGATATCAAAATGGCTCCAAAATAACTACTAAGGATCATTGTTCAATTAATAAATATAAATGATTCATTTTCACGTTATTTTGACGTGATTGCTTGAATCGTTTAAATTGTACCTTCAAAAAAGTCCAATGACGGAGACTTTTCGATTATAAAAACATACAAGAGCAGAAGATTCTCATTGTAAATATAGTTTTAAAAAGAAGCACTCTCTAAAAAAATTTACTAAATTTTAACATATTTTTTTGAATGATAAACGTTACTTACAAATAAATATATTTACTCAATAAAAAAAAAGTTAATAAAAATAATTAATGAAATTAATGATTTTTGTATTAAATAAATATATGTTTACGTTTAGTAAACATTTACTTAGAACTATTTAAACAAATATTTATTAAAATTTAGTTTTTTTCAGTGTACAGAATATTTGATTAACAAAATTTACATTGTTGATTTATAATTAAATAAAAAATGCAAACTTGAGACATATCCGGTGGAAATATACCAATTAAATATACTTATCATCGCGAATACGAAGCTATGCGATAGAGAAATTGTACACATTTATCCTTATTGCTGATAAGGAAATGCATGCTTCGCCTCTATCGCACTAAATTAACTGCAAGTTTATTTCGTATCTCGTGCGATCGCCACTGTCGCGATAGAATTTGATTTAGCATACTAGGCGCGCGTCGTTTTCGCTTATTTTCACATTGCGTAAGCAATTTTACCTTTGCTTTAGTAAGCTTTGCATTCGTATCGTTATTAAAATAACGAGCCTTGGTATAAAATTCTCAATAATTAGCGAAATTAACGAGAAAGAAGTTTTTTCCTTCTATAATCTCACTGTAGCTTTTCATTGAAACCTTCTAATCATGCGTAAAGATGTCAAGTACAATGTACACGCATAATACGTGTAAAACTGGTTATCATAACTCGTTATTTAAATACAGAAGTTAGGCGGTAAAGGCAGAAGAGTCAAAAGATGTGTTTTTATGAAGGTTTTTTATCTGTTGACCATATAACATCTAGAATCAGATGCTATTCTGACATGCACTCAAGCTTTTTGCACGACAGTTACGGCGTACTCGAAATAATCTTACCGAGACGTCAAAATTCGAAGCAAATATTTGCAAAGCAACAAATTCTCTCTTTGTATATATCTTTCTTTATCCCTATGCATCTTTTTCTCTGAATGAAATATTAAGCATCAAGAGAGATTAGTATAAACAATCCTTTTAGACTCACGTCTAATGATGTAGGATTTTCAAAAAAATAAATAAAAGAGAGAGAAAGAAAAGAAGAGAGATTTATCTGTATCGTAAATCTTGCATCAGTGGGCAATTTCTTACGTAAGCGTATTCAACAGGTTGTTTGCTGAAGATAATTTTGGAACCTTTACCCGAGCCAACGATGTGGCATTGAGTATTTAGCACGTGCTATTCTGCGACAGTTCAAATCCAATTAATATTTATTTTATTGATCCGTTTATTTATCCGTTTTATTTATCCGTTCATTACTCCGCTTTATATTCGGGACAAATAAAAACGAGAACGTGAGAACTGCGGCGTAATGCGATTCTATTATTCTCATTTCTAACTATACGCTTAATTCTCTCTTTCACGCTGATCTCTTCTAACAAATTGCGGCTACTTATTATTCCCACTTTTAAGCACGCTTAATCCTTTCGCTAATTCATTTTAATTGGTTACGGTCACTTTAATAACGTAGTCTTCGCAAATATTCTTGGCTCTACCAGCCGAGCGCGGATTTTAAGTCTTCCTCGAAATACATATGGTATCATTACATTTGGTGTTCAAGAGCCATAAAAATTTTTATTTCCGTCACTCGTTAAATTAAAAAGGTTCCAATTGCACATATTATTCGAGACGAGTACTGCAAGGTGATACCCTTTAACCCGGTACTCAGTGCAATTTGTGAGCTCCGTCGATTAAATGTAATATAAAACTGCGAAAAAAAACAATGCAAAAGTATACATATTATGAATCGCCGGAAACGGACGACACGAGTTTTATCGTTATTGTTCGGCATTAATTCTCATGGACGATATTTTCCCATCTGTCCGCGAGTTCGGATTGTTTTTCAACGATCACGTGAGACCAATCATGTCACCCAGCATCTGCGAATGACGTTATGCATCCAAGTGTCACGCTATTGACGGATTAACTGGGACAATTAATACGTCGTCGTTCGTTTACCTCGAAGTTCTCATTCATTGCAGAACTTAATTATACTCCCATTATGATGAATATCACGTTGCGAAATCTGATGGAAAAATCCCGATCCAGTCGCGTTTCAAGTATATTTATAAAATTCTGGATAAGATAAAAATACCGATCAGTCCGTCTATAAGGACGCAAAACTAGGCCAAGATCTTCCTTCCTTCTTTCCCATGCAGACATATTCGGCGCAGGTTCGCGCCGGAACTTCGATATGAGAGACGGAAATAATGAAAACATCCACGAAACGATCCATGACGAACACCCACGTCGCGTGCACATTATCGTGTTCTTCATCGTTACTCATTCGTTCAACTGAAGGTTTCAGCTGAAGGCGTTAGTTTGATATTTTATCGTGATACCGTTCCTCGTGTTAACTGTAAATTATTCATGTTTTTTTATAAAAGTTTTTTTCTGATAAATCTAATTAATTGCGTAGAGTGTTCATGACTTGTTATATCTCAATCTTCATTGTCTTCTTTCAATTATTTATAACTGCAATTAAAATTACAGTAAATAAAAATTGATAACATTCAATATATCTTTTAGATATATTGAAGAGATGGAGATAAATGCAAAAATTTTTTTTAATTATGAATCAATTTTGCACTAAATTATATATGATATTGTGTATAAATATATATATAATAATAAACAAAAGATTATTTTAAAGCAAACAACAATTGTGATCACAAATTAAAATTAATTTATTCTAAATTTGAAAATCATACATAATTAAAATAGGTACTACGTTTTTCACGACATCTTTCATTTAAATATATATTGAGAGTACAAATTAGTTCGATCTGTTTTTTTGTGCATTTATTTCAAAATGAATGAACAGATCAATTAAAATATTGTCCATCGCTGCCTACTACTTTTTCCCATCTCTCAGGCAATTTTCGAATTCCATCTCGAAAAAATGAATCGTCTTTGGAGGCGACCCAATTTTGGAGCCAATTTTCGATTTCTGCAAAAGAAGTGAACCGGTGATTTGCTGCATCCTTCGGAATCCAGTAATCAGAAGGAGCAATGTCT
>NW_017259536.1:3597198-3601941 GCF_001594045.1 Atta colombica | reverse complement strand
TTAAAATATTGTCCATCGCTGCCTACTACTTTTTCCCATCTCTCAGGCAATTTTCGAATTCCATTCGAAAAAATGACTCGTCTTTGGAGGCGATCCAATTTTCGATTTCTGTGAAAGAAGTGAATCGGATGACTTGCTGTATTCTTCGGAACAACCAATAATCAGAAGGAGCAATGTCCAGAGAATACGGCGGGTGCGATAAAACATTCCATTTGAGCGTTTCCAAAGATTTTTTTACGACTTTAGCGACATAAGCGTTGTCATGAAGAAGAATAATTTTATCATGTCTTTGTTCGTATTTCGGCCATTTTTTTCGCAATGCACAGCTTAAACGAATCAATTGTAGCCGATGCCGATCGCCCGTAATAGAATCGCCACGTTTCAGCAGCTCATAGTAAACAAGATTCTTTTGATCCCACCAGAGACAGAGCATGATTTTCGAATCATGAATGTTCGGTCGTAGTGTTGATGTTGAGGTTGATGGCAACAATTGACCGAGCATAGTATTTTTTCTTCTTGGGATTGTCGTAGAATATCCACTTCTCATCTCCAGTCACAATCCGATGCAAAAAACCTTTTCACTGTTGTCTTTGAATCAGCTGTTCGCAAGTGAAAAATCGTCTTTCAAAGTCTCTCGATTTCAGTTCATAAGGCATCCAATTTCCTTGTTTTTAAATCATTCCCATGGCTTTCAATCGTATAGAAACGGCTTGTTGAATTACTCTCAATGATTCTGCAAGCTCCTCTTGCGTTTGACTCTGATCTTCTTCGAGTAATGCCTCTAATTTTTTGTCTTCGAATTTTTTTGGCTGTCCAGAACGAGGCTTGTCTTCAACGCTGAAATTTCCATGAAACGTCGAAACCATTTCCTACATGATTTATCAGTTGGAACAGTGTCACCATAAACTTCGACAAGCATTCGATGGGTTTCAGCCGCACTTTTCTTCCAATTAAAGCAGAAAATCAAAACTTCTCGCAAATGCTGCTTGGTTAACACAAAATTCAACATTTCAAACACAATCAAAGGTTTTTGTATGAAACTCAAAGCGATATAAACTGAATATTATTAGCAGATGTTTAACCTCTCTGCCAAAATCAGCTGTCACTATGAACCATTCACAACAGCTGGAGCAATCTTTTGAGAAACGGACCGATTTAATTTGTACTCCCAATAATTATATTAATATATGATTATATATGTAATATTAATCATATATTTAATGAATTTGTAAGACTGAAGTGTCCTGAATACTCTATTCTAATAATGAAAGGGTAAGCTATGGAGAGATGGTTTTGATAAGCGCGAATCGCAACGGACTTTATATACAATTAAAAAGCACAGGTAATAAGAACAGGGAATTAAAATTTCAACCTACCAGAAAGCGGCATTCTATTCTATCCTACGGTTGCCAGTTCATGATTCTACTTTAACTAATTACGATTCAACGGGTACAGACAAACTGCATCATGATTTGCTAAAATATAACTGACAACTAGAAATCGCAGCCGTAGTATGATTACGGCTTTACGTTTTCTACTGTGCTTAATCGATTCGCTTAATGTTTACGTCTTACTGTCTTACTATTTTTCTATATATATATTTCTGGATTTACGACCGCATGGATCTACATATAACACTCAGTCGTGCACCCGGAAGGTCTTCGATTCAGGATACTTGGAAGAACTTGGCAGAGAGAACTAATCGCCGAGTATACAATATTAGTTTACACTGCAAGCTCCGAATATTGCTCTTGTTAAATTACAGTAATCTGATACTCGATCGTTCCACATCAATAAATTTATCAAGATTCAAGATTCGAAATCAAGATTTAAGAGGAACCTAAAACTGTATTACCGACTGTATTATCGATTAAATCATAATTTTTGTTTAACAATTATTTTTCTCCTCTTTTACAGATTCGAAAATTCTATTCCGGGATTAAAGTATACGCATTAATACGTGAGGGTTTATGTTAAGAAATTCAGTTTCGAAATTTGTTGTTCTCGGCATAACAAACACGTATTAGTGCATACCTTTAATCCTGAAAAAGAATTTCCGAATCTGTAAAAGAGGAAAAAAGTAATTATTATACAAAAATTATTTAATAAACGGCTTTAGGGTCCTCTTAAGGCCGGAGCACAGATCTTTGTGTAACGTTTAAAGCACAAGAAAATCAACCAATCAAAGACTTTTTTCATGGAAAGGAAAGAAATAAAAAACTTTAATTTGTTCATTTTTTTGTACGTTATGCGTTATGCAAGACTTTGGCGCTCCCGCCCTTATCGATGTTTTATTAACATTGATGACGTCATTAGCATGAGGATCATTAGCATTAGGACGCAACACAGTAGCGTTCTTCTACAATAGCATTAGATACGTACGAGCTGCGTCCTCGATGATGCAATCGCGAATAAAAAATTCATGCTGGCGAGTGTATCTCTGACCGGTTTTCTCAGCGGCACGTGCAAGATACTCGTCACCGAGGGTCGGTGACATTTTACAATGATAATTTTTTTGTCTAAGGCAGATTTACATATTTATTCTAATAATTTCTTCTAGCTTACGCAAATGAATTCACACTTCATCTCTTGTGCCTTTTGTTGCCCTTTATGCCGTTACACACAATCGCATGGAACAAATTTTGTATTGAAACCATACCGTAAAAACTGTTGGACACTTGAGTTATTACTAAAGTCGTGAGTTATTTCGAAAGTGATTGTATAAAGGCGTATTTATTTTTGCCACATGGAAACACTTGATGAATACTACGAAATGTGGTTCATCTATAAATAATCAGCGATTCCGCATTCCAGTTTATCACGCTTCGTTCTTCGAAAATATTGTATGAAATTGAATAGAAATTAGCAATTTAAAGTTTTAACTTTTAATAAAATAATGAGAAAGTGTCGTATGCACTTTAATTAATTTGTTACACATATAATTTGTAAAGTCACACCTTTGTAAATCCATGTATACTTTGTAAAGCTACATTATATTAGAATAAACAAAGCCTTTGCGTGATCCGCTATTAATTCCGTAAAAGCTTTGCTTTCAGTAAAAGCGTAATAATAAAGTAATAATAAAAATACATTTCTTAGAACAAATACATAGCGTTATCCAATGGGAAACATCGTTGTAATATAAAGAGGAGAAATAAAAGGAGACTCTACGATGATAATCCGCAGTATAATTTTTTGTCTCTTACCAGCTGCATACGAATATAGCTCGTGGATACTGTCAATACTTCCGTGTATTTTCTCGTATATTTATTGTATTGTTGTGATAAAGGCGATTTGCTTCGACGGATTTCAACAGATTTCGAAGGATTTTCTGCTGTCCAAAATCATTATCAATTAATTCTAATTGATCGTCATAATCATATTACTTTTCCAATTTTAAATGGAGAATATCTTGCATTTTTTTATTACACCCAGAGAAAAAGATTTGGACTCGAGAGTCCTATTTACATTAATTTGTTTCATTCAAACAAATTTAATTTTAAATGAAACATGTTTTGTTTAATCAAAAAAATTAAATTTTAATGCAAATAATCACATTCGTTAATTTAAATATTTGATTGGATTATTCCAATGCAGGAATTTGTTTAATTTAAAGAAATTTTTTCTATCTCTGCATAATGCACGGATATTTTTATGCAGTTAGCTCTTTGATAGATTTCCTTGTAAATTCTGCTAAAATTGCTTCAGAGAATTGGAGGATTGGAACATTGTCAACTTGAAATAGTTGATGATTTAGTTCCCAGTTAACCGCAGAAGAGACTTGTGAAAAGTGCCAGATATAATAAATCTGGATTAAAAAAAAATTGTGTTATGACAACGTCGTCGTGTGAAGTGCGATTGCCAACAATCGAGAAACGTGCAAACTGACCGTTAATCTCAGATCCACATACTATAACGAAGTGTTAATTATTAAAGTAAATAGTACGATTGTTCTGAAATTGAAAGAAGTGCAATGAAAATATTTCGAATATCACTCATGATATTTAGCGATACATATTATGACATATTGATTTTCTAAAATAAATTCTAATAATTATTTTATAAGCCGTTTATATATTCTTGATGCGAGTATTATGAACGCTAACGGAATAGAATAAACAAAATTTATTTATGACTTTAAGCGAGACGCGGAAATATAAATTTTTATGAGACCGCTTACAATAAAATCGTGACAAAAATAAATAAATTTCGCAAAAACTGAAATTTGAATTTTTAAAGCCTACATTACAAGCCTTTTTGTTTATTATTTTGTACTTTGATTTTTGCTACTTGAGATAATTCCGATAAAAAGGATTATATGGCAATAAAAGACTTATCAATTTATCTTCCATTGATTACAAGAGTAAAATTTATAAACAAAAATCTTGCATTTTCAAAACTGACGATAAGACTGAAATTAATTGGATTATCTGTAAATATTTAAATGAAAAAATTTCCGGGAGATTATTATACCTACTGTCAATGTAATTTGGAAGAAATATAGTCTATAAAATAAATGAAAAACGACCCATTTATTTCATAGTTACATTGCCTGTTGACATATATATATATAAGAATAGACGTAAATTACGAGGAATTTATGTCATTGTTTTATAATTTCCAAGGTTTAGAAAAAAGTCACGTTCACTGCGGAAAATCTCAGAGCATAAATTTCGGAGCATCTGTTGCTATTTGTTACAGTGATCGTCTCGAAGTCGACACATTTACATGTCGACTGTGTAT
>NW_017259536.1:3594858-3597098 GCF_001594045.1 Atta colombica | reverse complement strand
ATATATATATCCAATAATCTTATCTTTTCGCGAGATACTCTCTTGTGCTCGAAACTCAGAATTAGCAAGCGTAACAGAAATAATTTGTTAAAAAGTATTAAATCTCTCATAGTTTCCAAAACCGACTCGTTATCAATGAATTATTTGAAATAATGAGACTATGACGCAATACTCATGAAATATTATAATAAAGATTATTAAATAAAAGGAGAGTTATATAAAGAAGTTATATAAAGAAGAGAAATTGTTATCAATTTGTTTCCAGGTCGCCGCTATCGGGAACGGAGAATCAGGGCAAGATCAAGGAGAGGAGTTCGTACTATCCCCAAGAACCCAGCAAGAGGCCGCAGACTACGGGGCAGAAGATGCGAGCTTGTCTGAGCCACAACGCGCTAACTATGTTGACAGTTAGCGGCGTTGTCGGTGGAGTAATACTCGGCATCATCTTACGAAACACACGTGAAAAATGGACACCTCGCGAGATCATGTACATCAATTACCTCGGCGACTTATTCCTCCGTATGCTCAAAAGCTTGATCCTGCCGTTAATCATCTCGAGTCTGATATCGGCCATTGGTTCTCTCGATCTATCGCTCAGTGGCAGGATCGGTGCACGTGCGATTGCTTATTACATGATCACGACGATCTTTGCAGTTATTCTAGGTCAGTGAAAGCCCAATTTAACTCACTCGCGCTACAATCAGTACAATTATTCATTAGCCATGGCATGTCGAGATTACTTCAATACGAATAAGAGCAGAGTGATAAGTCAAAGAAACATGTATCCAAAGTACTAACTGTATAGAAAACGGAATCGCGCAAAGGAAGAACGGTTTTGCTAAAATATTTAAAAGTTTAACTAAATACAGATTTGCAAATAATTTTGTTAGATCATAAAAATAATTTTGTAAAATGCTTAACCAGACGTCATTGTGATGCTAAAATGTTACAGACGTTGACGTGAATCATGATAACCCGAATATTTTTTGATCTAATCTCGCAATGTCAACAATAGTTTTTTTTAGAAAGTCTTAGCTCCAACTACAGGGCGATTAGTTAAAATCTACGAAGTATGTAAGAAAATACAGATGTTTAAAAATGTCTCGGATCATTATGAGCTACAATAACGAGTTAAACATTGATGATAATATTGTAAAAAGTTTCGACATTTTACCAACCAGTTTGAATGTCATATATAATTATTTTGATGTCTAAACAAAATTATTTTCAGCTTTATATCTAGTTACATTTTTAGATAGTTCAGCAAAATTATTTTTTCTGTGCGGTAAAATGTTATTAGTTTTTACATATAACGTAATTTAATAATGTAAATAAAATGTCACAAGGTTCAATAGTAGATAGTTTTCAACTGATGTATTAAAGATGTAAAATTTGTAATTCATTGAGATTCATCTATGATATCACATAGTTCAACAATTAATTATTATTGAGTAATGAATGATGGTTCAATTATGGTGTATCAAAAGTAAATCTCTATAAGTATAAGTTTTACATTTTTAATAGTTTATAAACTATCCATTATTGAATCTTGTACTTATCTATAACATTTTTGTTCAGCAATTATAAGCTGTATTATCACTAGTATTCAGTTCACTAGTAGTCAATTTTTATATTTAAGAACAAAAAATTCAAAAAAATCATGGCAAATGAGAATCAATAATAATTAATACGCAATCTTAAATCTTTATTCCAAAAAATACGTTTCAGTTCACTTTGGAACTATCCTCAGCAATACAATTACAAAATATCAATTCTTTCATGTCCAAGAAAAAAATCACCATTCAGATTAACAGATTTGATGTTGTAATCTATTCCAAACATTAAAATAATTATTATATATTATTATATTAAGTGTACAACTTTGCTTCCACCGTTTTTTTTTCGAAATTCGAGGCTTTATTGTAAAAAACTGGTTATACATTTATGATTCAAAGTATTGTCCATCGCTGGCCATTACTTTCTCCCATCTTTCGAGTAGCGTACGAATCCAGCGTCGAAAAAACTGGTGATCTTTTGAGGCTATCCACGAATCGATCCAATTTTTTACTTTTTCATAAGACTGGAAGTGCTGGTCAGGTCATTGATCGAAACAAGTGATAGTCAGAGGGAGCAACGTCTGAAGAATACGACGGGTGGGGACTTCCCATTTCAACGTTTGGACTTCCCATTTCAACGTTTCCAAATATGTCTTGACCACTTTCGCAACATGGGGTCGAGCG
>NW_017259536.1:3588035-3594758 GCF_001594045.1 Atta colombica | reverse complement strand
TTCGATACCGATCGCCTGTGATTGTTTCAGTCGGTTTTAACAGTTCATAATACACTACACCGAGCTGGTCCCACCAAATACAGAGCATGACCTTGGACGTCAAAATCACCGTTCTTGAAGCGTTGAAACCACTCACGACACGTTCTTTCACTAATAGCGGCCTCACCATAAATATTTGAGAGCATTCGATGAGCCTCAGCCGCAGATTTCTTCATATTGAAGCAAAAAATTAAAATCTCCCGCAAATGACGAGAATTTGGCTCGTAAATTGACATTTTCAATCGAGAATAACTTTATGATGCAGACACAAATCGACTAATGTTTCTATGGGGTTATGTTGACAGATGCCCAAGTTTATTGTATGACGTCATTGTATGATCTATTTATTTCGACCACCACTTACCGCTAAAGCCATCTATAGGAAAACGGCGGAAGCAAAGTTGTACACCTAATATATATAAATATTAGGTGTAGTAAAAAGAAATCTATTATTTTTGCATGAAATTGAATGGAAACTATTTTATCCAGCAAGTATATTATAAATTAACATTAAAAAATTGGTGACTCACCCCAAGACATAGAAGGAATTCGTCTCGACATTGGAAACCAATTAAAATTTATTACTACAAAATTTATTATTACACTAAAGAGTATCAAGTTAAAAAACGCACATTGATCGCAACATGATTAATACATTTTTAATATAATAAGTAAGACATGTCAGGTCAACAAGGAAAATAAAAAGAAAAAAGAACAATGTCAATACATAAATAATAATTTATACAAACCGACAAAATGTAACTATTTAATGTCTTTTAATAATTGTACATAAGTTTGATGTACAATACATCCTCTGTATTTGAGCGTGTTGAAATTGAGACTATTGTTGTATGAGTATATAAAGGCACTCAAGATACTAAACATTTAAGAAAATGCTCTTCATCTAATATCGTGACATTCTCCCAATCGAAATCATGTTCAAATTCAATATTTTATATTTAAGATCAGATTCATAATCGGTATTTATATTTAAGCTACATTATAATCGGTATTTATAGTTAGTATTTATATCAAAAAATTTTTCGACGATCTTAAAATAAGAAGACTGTGAATACCGATATGAATACTTATATGTGAAAAATAATTTATTCCATGACTAAATTTTTCATATAATTAATGCGGAGTCTTTTAATTGATACTTTAATATAATTGCATATCTTTACTCACAGCTGGACGCATTTAGCGTTTTAAATAACGTATTATAAAGTTAAATGATTGCTCGCATCAACGGCGCAAATCGCGATTAAAGAATCGCGGCATCTCGGTCATCGCAACAGCGCAGACAATGATACATTTCTCAGAAACTATGAATGCGATGCGACAAGTGACAGATACTACACAGTAGTATTCGTTGTATTTACATATATCTGATCTGATCGCGGAGGGAATGCGTCTGATAGCTCTGAATTCTCATGACTCACCTCGGTTAATTAACGTGACCAAGTAGAGAATGAAGCGCGAACGATGCATTAGACAATAAATTAGCGAAGATACAGATTACTCGAAGACATTATCACAGAAAGTTCGCGCTATTTGATCGCTATTTTTCTAGCAACGAACAAATATGACGTTTTATATTGCGTTAGAACGGAGATTAGACCGGTTATAACTCGAATTTTTACTTACGTATCTCTTCTTTTTCTCTAGAATCGTTTTGTTCTTTTTTTTATAGCATTATCGTTCCAACTGAATTTCTATTTCTTGTGATTGTGTCATCATACTTATCTCGTCGATTTTTATTGTGATCGACATAATGTTCTTCTCAATTCCCATTTGCTTTCGTGATTAATTAAGCAAACACAGAAAAAAACATTTTGCAATGTCTAATTGCTGATAGCGAGTGAGCTTTAACAGTTGCCTGTTAAATTTTGATCCTAGGTATAATTCTGGTTATCTCAATCCAACCTGGTGTTGGTAGTTCCGCCTCGGAGAGCAAAAGGCCAGCCCAAAACATTTCTACCGTCGACACGTTAATGGACCTAGTCAGAAATATGTTTCCGCCAAATCTCGTGGAGGCCTGTATCGCTCAAAGTCGAACCGAGCCTAAGCCACCTGAGAATGGCAGTGGTAATAATTTTTTTTTAGTTAAAAAAATGTTTTTTTTTAATTTTTAATTACTAGCATAGAACATCCCATCTTATAAATTTATTAAATGATTTTTCTTTCTAAAACTTTTAGAATGAATCTCACTCTTAAAAATTGAAAATTTTAAGAACTACTCTTTTTTTTCAGAAGTTCCACTCTGGAATGGAAAAGAATTTAGGGAATAAATGCTGTTTATATGTGGAAAGAACAATTTTGTTTAAAAATTTAGGTCGTTAAAAAATTTACAGATCTAAAAATAAATTTTGTTATATTGTCAAAACAATTATGAAAGAAATTCAAACATGATGAACAATCCAGCAAAAAATTTTGCTAGATGACATTGTAGCAATTAATTTGAAAGTCTTACATAATTATTTTGATAATCCAACAAAATTTATTTTCAGATCAATATCTACCTAAATTTTTTTTAGTAATTTTTTTTAGTTTTTTGTGTATACATATTATATTTAGCACATATTATTTTAATTTTTAAAAAAAGTTTTTTATATGTACATTTTTATTTAAAGAATGTATAGAACATTATATCAACATTTATTTAATTGTGATCATTAAAGAGATCAAAGAAAATTGAGACATAATTTTAAAGTCAGAAATTTTTCAATATATTTTTATCGAATTAATAATTATGTAAAAAGAATCATATAAGTAATGTAAGTTCAAGTAGAATAACAAGTCGTGATATCAAAATGATATTAAAATGAATCGGAAATGATTGAAAAATGACTTTTAACGATTATTTTCAGTCATTTTGATATTATTTTGATATCATAATAATTTATTCTGCTTAAAGTGTTAGATTACACAGCATCAACTAATTTTTCATTTTAATCAGTTTAAATTAATATTTTATCTGTTTTTAGTTCCTTTAGAGGAATGGGAACTGGAGGAGAAGACAGTGTCTGGTTCAAATATTCTTGGACTCGTTGTGTTTGCGACGGTGATGGGTATCACCCTCGGTAAAATGGGACCGCAAGCGAAGCCATTGTTGAGTTTCTTTGATTCGCTATCCGGCGCTATGATGCTGATTACAAACTGGGTCATATGGTAAGACTGTAATAGCTAAGTAATAGTTAAGTCCGTAATAGTAATAGTTATCCGCTTCTCGAGACACGTATAATTTTCTCAAGGAAAACTCGTAGAACGTCTACCGTTGCGTAACCGTCGATGATCGCGCAATTTTGTCGTGATAATTCTATCATCTCGATTCTCGCTTATTCTTCGTCGAATTATAAAGTCTCCGAATTAAAAATCTCAAGAATATTTCTGTTATATGTGCAGGTTGTCGCCGCTCGGCGTGCTCTCTCTGGTCGCTTCAAAGATCACGGAGATGAAATCGCTCGAGGAGGTAGTCGGCCAACTCGGAATGTACTTCCTGACCGTATTGATCGCCCTGATCATACATGGTTTCCTGGTGTTGCCTGGGATATACTTTGTTTTCACAAAGAGAAATCCTTATACATACATAGCGAATATGGCGGAAGCGCTCGTCACTGCCTTCGGCACATCTTCGAGCTCGGCGACGCTGCCACTCGCCATCAGTTGTCTCGAAGAAAAAAACGGCATCGATTCCCGTGTCACCAGATTCGTTATGCCAATAGGTGCTACCGTAAACATGGACGGTACCGCTTTGTATGAAGCTGTAGCTGCCATTTTTATCTCTCAAGTGCGTAAGGTTCCTCTTTCTTTTGGACAGCTAGTAGCGGTAAGGTGAGCTTTCTCATTCATTTAAATCTTAGAAATTCATTTCGCAAAAAAAGATATATTTCTACACGAAATTAATTTTGCTAAAGTATTTAAAAATTTGCTAGATACAGATTTGAAAATAATTTTGTTGGACCATCAAAATAATTATGTAGGAAATCCAAGCATTATGAGCGATGTTGCAAAAAATTCTATCAATTTCCTTATATGAGCATTTTACATAATTATTGATATCCTTTAAAATTTTTAGAATGAATTTTCTCACTCATTGAAAATTGAGCTAGTCTTTTTCAAGGCTAGCTCAATTTTTACTCTTTAGAATAAGATTTTATTCCAAAGAATTTAAAAATTGTTGATTGAGTCCAACGAAATTATTTTGACATCTAGCAAAATTTAATTTTAGATACTTCAACAAAATCGTTTGTTCTATGTATCCAATTTATTATATCTAATACTTGTTCTAGTATCACGGCGACCGCTGCCAGTATCGGCGCGGCTGGAATTCCGCAGGCCGGCCTAGTGACCATGGTCATGGTGTTGGACACAGTACGACTTCCGGCCAACGATGTCTTCTTAATTATCGCGGTTGACTGGTTACTGTGAGTGTGTTCTTTCTTTCATTACACTAAATTTAAAAGAAATATCTGTAAATATCTGTATGTTAAACACGATGCGCTTGCATAATTTGCAGAGATCGATGTAGAACAACCATTAATGTTATCGGTGACTCACTCGGCGCAGGAATCGTTCAGCATCTCAGCAGGAACGAGCTTGCGACATTACCTCACAGCACGCAGCAAACGCAAAACGGAGCTGATTGTCACGCGACTACATCGATATGAGTTGGGGTATTTATTAATCGTTAAATCGCATCTCCTTAAGAGCTTCGCGATCGAAAGATTAATCACCTATGACAAACATATCGGTACATTTATTGCGCGGCTCGTTGAAATATTGCCATATAACTTCTTGGATTTGCGAGAGTCCAAGAATTGAAGAATATACAAGAAAATAAATTTAATTTAAGGATTAGGATTAAGAGTATGAATAAATAAGGACGATAACATGATATTACTTGTTATAGTCATGTCATGTCTAAGATTTCTAATTTTTGAGTTTTTATACATAAGTTATCATAAAATTTTGAGGAATACTGTACGCCGTTGACGGGTATCTACATTTTTAATCGTACAATATGGCAACGATCGCGAGACGCGATCCTGACAAAGTGTTCTTGCGTACTCAGAATAAGTGTTCTGTTTTTATCTTAGCCAAATAATCAGTTTAGTTATTAATTATCCTCCACAAACCAAACTACGAAGGGAGCAATCGATACTGTTTCATCATATCCTAATGCCATATCTGCGATATAAACGCACGCGGAATGCGAGGAGCGCGCGAATATTTTCCTTCAATTATCTGTATGCAAGTACTGTAAAGAAAAGAGGATTATTTGGTAGTCACTTACTTGACATCCATTCTGCGACACAAAATATAAGTACGTAACTATAGGACAATGAAATATCGGTTATTAATGTGTAGCTCGCGGTGCGAGCGATGTTCTTTAAATGATTTTCGAATATAAGATATGCTTGAAACTAAATAACTTCTTAACTTTAGTCATCGTAGACCCCATAAGCAAATTTGCTTGTAAAATGTATAAGTATATAGAACATATATATATATACATTATATATTCTTGTCTTCCATTTTTGCGTTTTACCAGAATTACGCTTATATGATATTGTAATGTTTTCGTTTCAGCCGCATAATTTGCACAGTCCTTTTCTTTGCGTGTTATCTCTAGGTTTCTTCAGAAGATTGCATTTATGATTGCGGAATTTATAAAAGATTCACGAAAAACAAAATGTATTTTGAGAAATTGACTTTATTATAATTTTACGATAAAGAGTCACAAAGTGTTTATTGTTACTTTTTCTGTATGACAATAGAAGCGAGGATTACATGTGTAATTTTTGCTTGCGCATATTATTTCGCGGCGATACGTGTTAGAAAATAATTTATATATTAGGTGTACAACTTTGCTTCCGCCGTTTTCCTATAGATGGCTTTAGCGGTAAGTGGTCGAAATAAATAGATCATAGACGTCATACAATAAACTTGGGCATCTGTCAACATAACCCCATAGAAACATTAGTCGATTTGTGTCTGCATCATAAAGTTATTCTCGATTGAAAATGTCAGTTTACGAGCCAAATTCTCGTCATTTGCGGGAGATTTTAATTTTTTGCTTCAATATGAAGAAATCTGCGGCTGAGGCTCATCGAATGCTCTCAAATACTTATGGTGAGGTCGCTATTAGTGAAAGAATGTGTCGTGAGTGGTTTCAATGCTTTAACAACGGTGATTTTAACGTCGAGGACCGGCAGCGGTGAAAGAGAGAAGGTTTTCGAAGATGCAGAATTGGAGACATTACTTGAGCAAGACTCATGTCAAAATCAAGAAGAATTGGCACATTCATTGGGAGTGACTCAACAAGCCATTTCAAAACACCTCAAAGCCATGGGAATGATTCAGAAGCAAGGAAATTGGATGCCGTACGAATTGAAGCCGAGAGATGTTGAACGGTGTTTGTTTGCTTGTGAACAGCTGCTTGAAAGGCAAAGACGGAAGAGATTTTTGCATCGCATTGTGACTGGGGACGAAAAATGGGTTCATTACGATAATCCCAAGCGCAGAAAATCATGAGGAGTCCCCGGCCATGCTTCGTCGACGGCCAAACCGAATATTCACGACTCCAAGGTCATGCTCTGTATTTGGTGGGACCAGCTCGGTGTAGTGTATTATGAACTGTTAAAACCGACTGAAACAATCACAGGTGATCGGTATCGAACG
>NW_017259536.1:3585809-3587935 GCF_001594045.1 Atta colombica | reverse complement strand
CCCCACCCGTCGTATTCTTCAGACGTTGCTCCCTCTGACTATCACTTGTTTCGATCAATGACCTGACCAGCACTTCCGGTCTTATGAAGAAGTAAAAAATTGGATCGATTCGTGGATAGCCTCAAAAGATGAAAGTTTTTTCGACGCTGGATTCGTACGCTACCCGAAAGATGGGAGAAAGTAGTGGCCAGCGATGGACAATACTTTGAATCATAAATGTATAACCAGTTTTTTACAATAAAGCCTCGAATTTCGGAAAAAAAACGGCGGAAGCAAAGTTGTACCTAATATATATAGTAATATATATATATATATATATATATTAGGTGTACAACTTTGCTTCCACCGTTTTTTTTATATATATATCGTCATGCAGTTCATGCCATAGATTATTGCCATCATGTTTCGAGGGTAGCTTTTACACCTACTTGCTATCCAGTGAATAAAAGCAGACTTAATAAGTTCGATGCCATTAGTAACAACCGCGAAACTTAACCCTTAAGTATGAAGCAATGTTGATTATTTCACAACCCCATTTTTCGATTGAGAAAACGAATATGCAATTTTTCGCATTTTATTTCTTCTTTTTGTTTCTTCATGCGATAGAAAAAAATTCGATAAATTGTAAAACAGTCTGGCGAAAATAAAAATCGAAGGATAATTTGTCTTTGTAGAAATTTAATATTATTACTGGTCAATTATTATAATATACGGTCACATATTTTGAGTATTAAAAATATTATTCACTATAAATAGTAAAAACTTTTAATACTTGAAATAAATGATGAATTTGCTAATATAAGTATTAAATTTCTATACAGATAAAAATAAGGAGAGAATGATAGAAGTGTAAACAAAGCTTCTAAGAGGCGAAAACTGAGATAATGAAAAAGAAGATAAGGATCTCTTTCACGTTTTCGTTGTCTCAATTTTCGTCTTCTCGAAAATTGAGAAAGAATTTTTTTGTTTACGCTTCTGCCACACTTTCCATGTATTCAACTTACGTTTCAATTTTCATTTTTGCCAAGGAAGAACGTAAACTTTCGAAAAATATACATTCAATCGTTGAGCATATCTATCAAATGAAAAAAACGAAAAGCAAAATCCGTACTTAAGGGTTGAAATACCTTTCCTTTTTTTACAATCTTTCGTCTTTCGGCACAACAAATATGACCATTGCTAAATCGTAATGTCTTCGCGTGACATGTAAAAGAATTATGTGGAGAAAATAACAAAAAGAAAAAATTAATAAACGTATCGCCTTTTATTTACGTAAATCCTTTGCTTTAAGATCCCTTTGTTATTTTTTTATACAAAGATTTTCTAATTTCTGACTTCTGCCACATAGCACAGATTGAAAAATGTCAAAATTTATAACATAATTACTGACCTGAATCTATTTGTCTGGAAAATTTTATTTATATTAATTAAAAGACACTGATTAATTTCAAGGAACAAAAGTAATATAATTCATCAATAATAACAGTCAATAAAACAAATCAAAATCTCATCATCTCACATATTTTTTATAAAATCTAAAAATTCACAAATGTGATCTTTTCGTACAAATATTTATAATTTATTATAGAAATCGATCTGGCTCACGTCGATGTAAACTCAAATAATCTAAGATTCTAAAAGTCGAACAGACTTAAATATTAAACTTCTACATTTAATTTTATTCTTAATTCATCGAATCGAAAATCGATTCGATAAATCGAGTTATCGAAGTCGCAATCAATTTTATCAATATGATTTTTCTAAAAATATTACGTTATCCATAAGATAATTAATTCTTACTTAATTTTAAACAAATCCTCCATAAATTATACTAATATATCAATATTTACTATTTCAAATTAAAGTTTATAAAATTTAAAATCTTCCCAACTAAATATATAAATTTATTTTCAATTAAATTATAATTTCTTCCTTAATAAATTAATATATAAAATTTTATAGGGTTTTCTCGTCCCATAATCTCATCTAAAAATTTTTATTTAATCACTGAATTCAATATTTTAACCTAACCTAAGACAGCTTAAATTTCATTCTTACATTCATCCCAATTTACAATTAAAAAACAATTTATGCTTTATACAGTTAATATATTGCAGCCATTTAAT
>NW_017259536.1:3581684-3585719 GCF_001594045.1 Atta colombica | reverse complement strand
TTATTTACTCTATATATTATTTTAATAGCATAAATAACTTTCTACCGAACTACTTCTAAAAAAGAATAAATATTAAGTATATTTTAATAAAAATAAAGCATTGTTGTTAAGTACTTTTAGTACTCCAAATAAATAATTAATAATTTTTTTCATAAATAAATTGGTCACTATCAGAGATTTCTGTATTACAATTACCGTAAAAGACTCAATGTTTATATATGATATATTAATAATCCTTTAACATATAACAGATTTACATATATTTAGATTTTTAATCTTAAAAGAATCTTACAACAGTTGCAAAGCTGCTTTTTTTGCTGAACACGTCCGAATTCGACGCGAAAGTTACGTTGACCGTTTTGTTTGAACTCGTTTGAACGCGCGCAGCGCGCATGCGCGGCCGCCATGTTTGCTTCACTCCACGTCGCAAAACGTCGCAGTTATTCGGTCGGTCGGGACGGCGCCGAGTTGCGTCGTGCTCACTTTGATCATATTTTTCTCACTATTCCGTACGCGAGTGATATTGTGCAAGTGTGAACCGTTAGCACGAATCGCGATGTGCAAGAATCTCGGATTGAATGAGAGACAAACGACGGAGCGGCACGATGGACAGCGGATTGATGTGAGAGTCAATTCATTCATATTAATCTTTTTATCTATTATATTCGTGTCGTTTATCCGCAATTTTATGTTCCGATTACATTCAAGCAGATTATTATTTATTCGTGAACATAAACTCGTTCTTATCTCTACGTAGTGCGATCGAGGCGATTCAATCGCGCGAAAGTAGTTAGAATGGGAACGATTTGAAGTTTATTATGCGTACGCGCGCGAAATTCTCGCAATGGACGTCGCAATGGTTTTCCAGGTGTGCCACCTTCCTACAACAAACTTTCCGAGCTGTAACCTCAATTCGTTTGAATTCCTTCGAGCTGATTGTAAACATAACCGTACGTTGCGTTGATCGCAATGTGCCGACTTTCAAAAATATCAGACTCTCTTTCTGACTGCAGTATATTTTACTGGAATATTAATTCTTCTAATAAATGTAGGATAGAATGCCGATATATTCATCTGCGATTCAATGAGAAGTTCGAGAACGAGGGATAATTGGTTAGGTTAGCCGAAGTATGTCGGTGAAGGTGCTTGACGTGGCATTTTTACAAGCATGCAGTTTTTAATTTTTATCACAATTTATTGAGTATTTGAGTACGCTTTCAAACAACTATGAATACAATTTTGTCAACGTTGATGAGAGGCGTCTTCTGGATAATTAGCAAAACAACCAAATGTCTCGAGGTTCTCGTTCATGTAGAGCTGAACTATGATAGTTTTACGAAATTCTTGTTTTTCACGTTTCTTGCAAGCACTACACTTCTTTTTTGGTATTTGAATGATATCCAACCAGATTATTACATCGATGAGGCTTTTCACGTACCTCAGACGTTACGATATTGTGCGTGGAATTTTACGGAGGTAAACATTACAGAGAATTTGTTCTAATACTTTCGAGTGCACAAGTTATATATCTTCTTTAATGCAGTTTTTATGCAGAAATAAATAAGTCATAAATTATTTTCAGTGGGATCCTAAAATCACTACGTTACCAGGCTTATACTTTATTACCAGCGCGATATTATCTCCTTTTAATCTTTGCGACATTACTTACATGAGAGGTATAAATGTACTTGGAGCTTTCACAAATCTCTATCTTTTTTTTAACATTATAAAGGAGAATTGGAAGTCCCAGATGGATTGGTGGAACAAATGGTCGATTATTGGATTGATGTATAATCTTACTCTTTTTCCACCGTTGTATTTTTGGTCCTTTTTTTATTATACGGATGTTATGTCTGTGAACATGGTGCTTTTAATGTTTTATTTGCACCAATGTAAGCACACAATTATGGTGGCTCTTGCAGGTAATTATTTTGCAGCTGTTTAAGCTGTCATGTGAAAAAATATACAAATTATACTATACAAATAAAAGTAATAAATTACGCAGGTTTATTAGCCGTGCTTATTCGTCAGACGAATATTATTTGGTTCAGTTTCTTTACTATAGAACGTGCATTAGATATATTTGATAGCAGGATGAAGGAGCCTATCTCGTCTGAAAAGCTCACTACTTCATTGCATTTTCTTGTAAGTAACATTATATATTACCTGTGAAAAGAAAAGTGCTATTATTAGACTGAAGATTGGGATTGAATTTGATCAATGGAAGCAAAGTTTAATTAAATTTATATTAGTTTTCTTTCTTCTGATTGATTAGGTTGCTTCCCAGCAACAAAACACAGTCACATTATGTAACATATTGTAGTAATACAAGTGTCGATTTGTAACTGAAATGTCACTTAACTTTTTATTTTACTATCAGAGAGAAATAAAGAAAAGGACATGTTCGAATATATCCGAATGTAATTTTGAAATTTCTTATTAAAATATATATCTTCACAAATATATATCACTTCTAGAAAATAATTTGTAATGAAATGTTAAAATTTTTTTTTATACAATGATATAAAATGATAATAGTGAAGCATGATTGTGTTAACTTATATTATACTTGTATTATACTTGGAAAGTATGGAATCGTATATTGTGTTACACACTGTCGCTTGTGTACATTGTTGAAAAGCATTCTTAATTTTGGATTGGTTTCATAGTCAAGTCTTATATTTGTCATGTCTTAAGTACAGTCTTAAAATATCATGAACCAACCTATCAGAGACCAGTATTCATAATCGATTCTTATATTTGAGGTTGTCTTAAGTACAGTCTTAAGATGTCATAATCGCAGGGCACATTAGCATCTTAAGACATTACTTAAGACGATCTTAAAATAAGAACCGACTATGAATACTAGCCAGAGAGTTGTATTAGACTAATTACTTACCTACTATCTTAAGACTAATTACTTCAGATGATCTTAAAATAAGAACGAACTATGAATACTGGCTTTAGTCTTTAGCTTGATATGAGTACTATAGACAAATTAATCTAGTAAACTTCTTAAATCTTTTTTAGTTAATTTGGAGGCAACTAATGTACGAAATGCGCAAAGATCCACTGTCCTTCATCAAGTTCGTTGCGCAGATATGCGGTAGTTTATTTCCTTACTTAATGGTATGCCTCATGTTCATTGCTTTTGTCGCATGGAATGAAGGCATAGTGGTCGGCGATCGTAGTGCCCATGTTGCAACGATCCATGTTTGTCAGATATTTTATTTCTCCGCCTTTGTTTCTCTGTTCTCATGGCCGTACGTTATACCTCATTGGCAAATGTGTTTGCGATTCCTTCATCAGCATTGGATTTTCGTGAGTAGTGCTGTCGCATTGATGGCCGCAACGATATGTTCCAATACGCTCGTTCATCCGTATATTTTGGCTGATAATCGACATTATTCATTTTATGTGTGGAATCGATATATGAGCCGATACGCGGAATTCAAGTACCTGCTGATACCGATTTACTGCGCGAGCCTGTTCGCCATGTCACGGAACATTGCTCATTTAAGATTTCTCACACAGATTAATTATGTTATTTGCGTGTGCGTAGTGCTGATACCTCAATTACTGGTAGAACCGCGTTATTTCATCCTCCCGTATATATTTTATCGTTTAAATATGAAAAGGCCAGAAAGGTGGCAGATTCTTTGCGAATCCTTTACGATACACGCTATCAATTTCTTGCATATTACAGTTTTCGCCACCAAAGTATTTTATTGGAAGGATCAGCCTTATGCCCAGCGAATTTCCTGGTGAAATTTATGTTGAATGTACAAAATAAAAAAGAATATTTTTATGTAAAGTATATCGATACTTGAGAAAGACACATAGAAAGTGCTACATTGAAAAAAACATGAAGAAAAGTCTCTTATCAAGAAATGAAAAGTAATCTATTTTGCGTGAAGTGGTCCGGTTTATGTCGAAACGCATATGAAGGTTTATATCGAGAAAATAAGAAGAGCGGTTCAAGTCGCATAAAATTAGACGGGTCTATATAGCGCAATATTCACTATTCATAAATTA
>NW_017259536.1:3573892-3581584 GCF_001594045.1 Atta colombica | reverse complement strand
CCCCCCCCCCCCCCCCCCCTCCGTTCCCAATCATATCACTATAAAATTTATGAAAAGAAAATATATTGCACTATATAACCTCTTCTTTAATTTTATGCTTGAACCGATTTGAATTGTTCTTCTCATTTTCTCGATGTAAACCGTATTTTGTTGCGTTCTGACATAGATCGATCTTCACTCCTTATGCAAAATATGTAGACCACTTTTTATTCATTTCTTGGCATAAATCTTTCTTCATGTTTTTCTCGGTATAACATCTTCTACGGCTCAAGTATCGATATTCAATAGCTTCTCTCGCCTTTCTATTTCTATGAACAGTAATGTCTATTTAGAAAGACAAGTTTAAAGGGAAGATATTAAGAGAGATAATTACTTGGAACAATAGTTTATTGTTCGTAACTAAAACTTGTGGCAAAATTGCTAGCTGTTTTTATTCAGTTTATTAATTGTAACTTCATATAGGTATATTTATTTCATCAGCACACAATACATTAACCAATTCATTGATAATTATTCATATGTGAACGAAAAAAAGTTATCATATGTTTTTTGGTCATGTTGGATTCACTATTTTGAAATTTCAATCCTGGATTCATCATCAGTGATTCAAAAAAATCCTTATAGTCGAACTTTCACGTAAAATACGAAATTATTTCACCAATTTTGACAAAAAACATTTCGAGTCTACAGTTAAACGTATTTGGATTAGCTTTAAACTCAGTGAATTTTTTGATGAATTTATGACAAACACTAAATGTACGAAATAAATTCTATTTTCATGTAAAGTGTTCAGTGTCTTCCTCAGTGTTTCTATTTCTATGATGTCGACTTAGAAAGACAAGATTAAAGGGAAGATATTAAGAGAGATAATTACGTGGAACAATAGTTTATTGTTCATAACTGAAACTTGTGGTAAAACTGCTAGATGTCTTTGTACAGCAACAGCTTGTCAATTTATAATTTTACGGCACGATATTATCGTCAGCGCACAATATATTAAATGTATTCAATCGATTACCGAGGACTTTTTATACTTCTATTACATTCTATTTCTTCGTTATTTTGTCATATATTATCGTTTCCTTATTGAATATAAATGTTGCACGTAATATTATAGTAAGAGGTATCGAGATGCAATTTGTGAATCTTCTTCACTTATTCTAAAATTCTTTTTTTGTTGATAGTAAGAATTATGTCTTGAGAAAATCAGGCCTGATACAAAAATATCTTTGTAAATAAATTCCGCAAAAATGAAAAAAAGAATTTTATATATGCATCAGAACAATTTTAAGTCTGTACTCCGAATTTGTAAAAATACTAAACCGGAAAAAACACGAATTAAATCATTCTTATTATAATAGAAAAAAATAGCAAGGGAAATATGTATGCACTGTAATTTTCATTCCATGAAAAAGTACTCCTATCTTTTTCAATTTTTTCGGACCTGGATGTGATATGAATATATGTATATATAACAAAAGATTAATTATTTTGTTTAGAAATAAAGATTTATATATACAATTTCCGGCTTGCACATATACACTCACCCTCTGGATTGCCGGAAATTTGAGCATTACTGGCGATGGAGGCGTTTTTATCTGCCTATCACGTAGAAATGATATTATAAAACAATACAATCGTATATTACAAACCGTCTAAAATCAACGCGCTAAGTACTTTCTAAGATTTCACAAAATTAAAACTAAGAGAGAGACGTCTTACTTCCTACATATTCTGATAAAACAAAAATAAAATCGTTGATCTATCTATTTCTCTTCCTCTCTTTCTCGCTCGCTCGCTTTCTCTCTCTCTCTCTCTCTCTCTCTCGCATTCTCTTTCTTTCTCACTTTACAACTAACTGTGCGAGAATCGCACATATTGCTTGTCGTAAGTTTATTGCGGACCGCATATCCATATAAATCAATTTAAAATTTAAATAACATATCTTTTATACACAAATTTCCGCACATTTTGGCAGGATATGTGAATGAGGAAAAATTTAACGCCATTTCACTTTTTCGACATTTGATCAATTTCTAAATAGTGCAATTATCCTATAGATATTTTATGTATATACTGTAATTTTTTGAATTTTGGTGTCATAGCAATAATATAAATATATAAATATATGCATATAATATATATATAAATGCATATATAAATATATGTGTGTATATATATATATATATATATATATATATATATATATCTTGTAGAAACATAAGCGATAAATTATTATCATCCATATACTAGAATCATGTTTATGGCTATAAAGCGTCACACGCTAGATGAAAGTAGATAAAGTAGAGCACTTTGGTAAATTAATATGTCGTAAGAAATTATTGGGAATTAGGAAAATATTTTAAATTATCCTGGGGGGTCAATCATGTAATCTCATGTGAAACTTTTTATGCTTCATCTTTCACTTTTTATTTTTCACTCATCGAAATTTTACGTGAAACTTTTCACGCATAGCGTGCTTGAATGCGCTGGTTTCTAGGCCGGTATTCATAGTCCGTTTTTATTTCAATATAATTTATCTCCTGAAATCATCTATCGACGAATAACATAGCCAGACTTCTATTAAATTTCAAAGTACATTTATTAATTCCGTAAGTTTCCGCCTTTTCGCCACTATGGTTCAAGTGAACAAATTCACATTTTCACGGTTGGAGAGTTACATGATCGACTTTCGCATTAAACTAATGATATGAAATGTTCCAATATCGATATTAAAGACCGAAAGTGTTACTAAATATACACATAACGAGAATAAAAAATTTTTTTGTTATTTTTCCACAGTCTTCCGAGTGTTCGTACAGCAGAACTCTTAATGCCCGAATTAATTAAGCTGACTGATAATTAATTAATACTCTGATCCACGATTAATTACATAATTACAAATAACTTTAACTAACTAATTTTTAACTTTGATTTTTTTTTAATGTACAAATTGTATAATTAAAGATAACTATTTTATTCTCCGATTAGAGAAATAATAATTGACATACGCGAAGTATTTGTATAAATAAGATTACAGGAAATTATAGATAATATTTGATCCAATATTGGTCGAATTTTTACAACGATATGTTAGATTAATGGAGATGTTCGGAATTATCAAGGTTCCACTGTACAATCCTGATTCGATATTATTTTGACGATTTCATCGGCAAGTAATCGAAACAGATTCTTTGGATTTCGCACTAAGTGCACACCTTTTTTATTTCCTAGGTTTTTTTTAATACTATTTAACTCGCACGAACCGTGCAAGAGGAATCAAATGTAGCATTAAATATTATATCTTTCTAGGAAGTACATATTTTCTACGCATACGCACGCATTGGTAACAGAAACGCTCTATTTGATTATAATTCGCTTATTTTGCTTATGATTTCGACGTTACGCGATGAAATAAATGGCTTATGCTAAAGGAATTGAAAGAGCGCAACTCGGGAATTAAAAGTATCTCTATTCAGTCAAATATACAGGAAAGGATTGCTTGTTTCGGCAAATGCTACTCATACGATATAGGCATTCCACGATATTCGTGAAATCAATTTTTCAGATTCTTCGAAAAATCTGAAAAATTTATTCGAAGTTATGATAATTATGCGCATACTATATGTTGGGTATTTTTTAAATGCTGATTTATGCTGATTTATGTGAAGGCTAAATAAGTCAAAGGTATCTTGTGCATTTCAATTTGATATTCTTCGATGGAAAATACCTCGAAGAAAATTTCATATTTGAATCAGAAATCCTCGTGTAAATAATAATTTCTCTATTGTTGACAAAGCTAAACTTCGATTTTCGTGCTTCGACTTTTAAACATTTATCTTCTCACTCGAAATCTTTCGAAACTACGAGAGAAATTCTTATTAAGGGACTTGCTCTAATTCTTTATCTCGCAATCGCCTATACACTTACTAATCGCATTAAGAGGCAGGATAAGATTAAATGACGATCGTTAAACATTATACTTGGTAATTAGATTAACGAGCAATGTCAAGTTCATCATTAGGAGATCGATCAACGTGAATTAAAAGGAGGATGTAAAATCGCCCAGATATTTTCACTCTTTGATCGAATCATTTGTGACCTCGTGTCATACTAGAGCAAGTTTAGGAATGAAACTTCGCGCTATGGAATAGATTGGAATAGAATAGAGTCTATTTATAGAATTTGGGACGATCCCTCAGGTAGAGTAAAGTAAGTGTAAGTTAACGTTACAGTGAGTGACTTATTTGCTTTCTTTGGTCGTTGATCTGTACAATGCGCGACTTCAACATTTATACGGGTAAAGATACTTCGAAATCTCGCCTCGATTTTCACTTAACGAACATCACCATCTCACGTATCAATTAGTATTATTAATGAAGGAATTCATCTTCCTTTTTGCATTTATAGACGGAAAGAAATTACTGAATATTACTGAAGCAAAAAAATTTTGATTTGTTGGACTATCAAAATAATCATGTAAAACTTTGAAGACAATGCTGCAAAACGTTTTAACATTGTAATCACCAGTTTATATAATTTCTTTGGTGTAGATTCAAAATTATCTTCAGTATCTAGCTAAATTTTTAGATTTAGCAAAACTGATCTTTCCGTGCATCGCTTCACGAAAGTAGGAATGCCAAAAAGTAACAGTAATAGATCATTTCGGACTCTACGCGTAAATTTCTATCTGCATTGTATCGAGTTATAGCATTGCCCCGAGGGTCCTATTTTATTCTTTTTTTCCACCGCGGTATTCTTTCTCGGAGCAAAGGATGTCTTCGGGGCGAGTTATTTGTTGCGGATGTGTAAAAGCTGATAAAAAAACGATTCGTTTTATCGGCTATGCTTAAAGGTAATAACGACTTTCCCGCTCTCGCCGTGAGAGAGAGGGTAGATATACTTTTAGGCACTGAATCGCACAGTTTTCCGCACCTAGGAATTCCCCTGGAGTGACACCGATGAACTAGTGCGAAGGAGGGGCGGGATTACACACAAGATTCAGGTTCGAGTTCACGCATCTTCGTTGTCCCGGCCGACATCATACTATCTGCTGCTTGAGCTTCACCAGATTCGTCGCGCCATAAAGCTTCATGTCCAACGGCGCGCTCGGTTCGTTCTTCTTCGTCTGTGTGTGCCAGGCTAGCACCTTAGTGCAATTGTCCGCCAGCAGTTGGGCGTCCCGTGGCTCGAACGGTGCCAGGCTCTTCAGGAACCCGTCCTCCTCGTATCCCGCGCGGAACGGCATGGTGGCGTTTGGTCGCTGATGCAGGAACTTGACGTTCACGGCGAATCCAGCCATGTCCACCGGGAACTTCCGTCCAGCTACCCAACCATCATAGAACCCTGCGAATTTTCCGTTCTTCAAGATTGGCGAACTCAGTCCGAACTTGGTGCACAGTCCCACCGGAAACATCGACACTGTTTTTGTCTTGCGAATCTGAAAAAAAGCATGTTAAGATAAATCTTTTACAACAAATTTCAGATCTTTCACAAAATAAATACTTGTAACCAGTCGTACCTCGTTGAAAAGTTCAATATCATAAGTATTGTCGTCGTCGGCGAAGTAGAACACGCCTTTTGTGGCATTCGTTCTGATCCATTGTAAACCACGATTTCTATTCGACACCCCTCGCGGCTTGGCGCCCTTTTTAAGCTTGTACTTCTCCGGCATCGGAGCTACGCAAATATAACACAAACCATTCATATCGAGAAAAATGTCTTTTTTCTCTTCTTCTTAGGCCTCTGGCCTCCCTACTGAAAAAAATATATCACAACGTTACATGATGAAATCATGTAATTAAAACATGTAAATCACGTAACGAATTATTTCAGTACGTGATTTTTTTAAATAACATAATTTGAAAAATCACATAATATTAGAAATAATTTTATCCATCATGATTTTATAGTTGTCAAATTTTAAAGAATTGAATAATAGAAATGATAGATAGAAGAAAAAATAATATCATCATGTGACTTTCAAAATTACGCAATTTTAAAAAATCACGTACTGATTTGGATCAATCCGTTACATGATTTACGTATTTTAATTCACGTGATTTCATCATGTAACTATGTGGCTTGATTTTTTTCAGTAGGGCTGTATTACACCTCTCTTATACACTTGTGGTGTACATGATGATTATTCAATTGCCACGAGCATATGGGACCTACATTTTTAATACCGATTCCAAACGGCGAATTTTTTGAAAGATATTTCTGTGGCAAGGATACTCTCGGGAGGGCCGAGCTTTTTCCAAAAGGAGCGTAAATATTTTGGTTCCTATTGGAATTAAATCCAGGATCTCTGGCATGATAGACCAGTGCGCTGTCTGTTATGCAATTCTCGCGCTTGAGAAAAATGTCTGAATGGATTAATTAAAACTCTGATTGAAAATAGACGAATTAGAATTTTCTAGAATTTTTTAGTTGAAATAACTGGAATTTTTTCTGATATAATCAGAATCTTCTGGTTCGCCAACCAGTTCGTTTTCAACCAAAATATTTCTCTTAAGCCGATATTTATAGAAGATTCTTATATTTAAGATTGGCTTAAGTATTTAAGATTGGCTACGGCCTTAAATATAAAAAAATCGATCAGAGGGCCATATTAGCATCTTAAGACATTTTAAGATAATTTTAAGATAAGAACTATACATTCTTATATATTACATAATACATTCTTATATTATTATATCAGCTATCATCTGCGATTTTGTAACAGATTTATATCTGAAATATTCACTTACCGATTAAATGATCGAACTTCAAGCCCGTCCTTTCCAATAATGTGGTAACTTGCTTGGTAGCGACGGTAGCGTCTTCGATGACAAGCCAATGTATATTTTTGACCAGCATCAAGGTATGGGCCATTCTCGTGAGTTCAGGAATTTGTTCGGGTCTTCGATATGTTGGTGTGATGATGTATAGAGGTTCTTCGGAGGATTCCTCGAAAGGGATCGACGGACGAGACGTTACCGTCCTGTGTATCGCCATTGCCGAGAGTTGTGATTGCGGCGGAGACTTGAAATGATTTCTGGAGGCCACCGAGACGTTTTCGCTTAACTGATTGATAAGTTCCTGCACAAGCATCGAGCTTATTTCCGGACTCAGGCCGTTCGTGATTTGTACTTGGTACACGGCGTATCGAATCTGCAAAAAAAAAAAACGATAACTCGTTTGATAAAATATCGTGATAACAATTAATTGATATATAACAGTTAGATAACTGGACCTATTGGTGTATTCAAAACACCCTATTCGCTGTTTATAGGTAATTACATGATTAATCCAATAAATAGCAGTATCTAATAAATAGCTTGTGCAGGTTTAACTCGATTGCAATAGCTTATTACTCAATTTATTCATTCTATTATCATCAATAAAATGCAGACTGTCGAGATTATGATATGTAATATTTCGTAATAATTATTGGTTGTTTTCTACAACTACCGAAAGATGGTTATTAATTTCAATGGTTATTGTAGCTCTGTATTCGTATTTTATAACATTATATATTCAGTTCATATTTTTTTGTTACAACATTTCGTAATCAAAGAGAGGAAATTCTTTGTAAGTTAAACCAATATGGTCAACCTATAGATATATTGTATACATCGATTGAAAGATTCTTTGTACTTTTGTTATTCCAGATTATGAATTCTAATTCATCTGTTAAACATCGTAGAA